>NC_143485.1:68194065-68336133 GCF_027475165.1 Benincasa hispida
CACGATCGCCTACCGCATCGCTTAGCTCCTCGCATTTGCCATACGATCGTCCAGTGCCCTTCTACACGACCGCCTACCTCATCGTGTAGTGCCACTCACTTACTACACGATCGCATACTCCATCGTGTAGCACTGCACATTTGCTACACGATCATCTACCTCATCATGTAGCATTGCTTATTTACTACACGATCAACCAATGCACGCAATTTCAATGCCCAGTGCCCATGTCTGCGTAACTTGATGTTGCCGCATGCTTTGCTAACCTCTCAAGACATTGGCTGTCGCATGCTTGTCCCTGCATAGCCTTTTCTCTCGGCCACACTTTAGCCTTTTTCAATACCCAAATAACCTCTCAAATTCTAATGGCCAACGCATGGCACAATACCAACGCTTAGTATAAGGCCAACGCATTGTCTAATACTTAGCTAGTTTTTTTTCTAGCCTCCAATGCATAGTTCTTTTTGGATTCATACTTAACCAAATTTTCACTAGTAACAACTTATTTCAAAGCGACTAAAAAATCTATTTAAACACTTAGAATTTTCATACTCTTTAACATAGGATTTAACTTATACTTAGTTAATCCCTTTTATTTCCTGCTTAAGTAGGGAAAATGGAAATTCGGGTTTCACAGCACCACTATTGTCACAATACAGTGTGATAGGTAAATGCATATCTAGAACTACTTCCAAATCTGCCAAGAATTTGCGTAGCCATACTGCTTCTTTAGTAGCTTCACATGCAACCACGTATTCTGCTTTCATTGTGAAGTCAGCGATACAACTTTGCTTAACGCTTCTCCAAACTATAGCTCCTCCAATGAGAGTGAAAACTGATCTTGAAGTAGATTTCCTGAAATCTATGTCAGTCTAGAAATCAATATCCTGTAAGGATCAAATCCTTAGATCCATACACAAGCATATAGTTCCTCGTTCTCCTTAGATACTTGCATCGAGTACTTAAGCAACACATATCCATCTTTATATATTTAAATCATATTTAAATATATAAATTCTCCTATTCCGTTTAATTCTCAAATTAAACATTTAATTATATCTCATATAATTACTAATTCCCTTAATTCTAATTTGAATGACTCAAATTAACTTATCATGCTATTCTAGAGCTAGTCCGTTACGAGCTAGTAGAGGGTCCTCGCGGACCTACAGATCATGGGCTCCAACGATCCGAGATTAATTGACTAAACTCATTAGACCAGATTAATCCCCATTTGTTAACTAATGCTTCACTCCACTAAATCCCATAGTTGCATTCCCCTCACTATAGATATATTATGTCAACATGATTTAACCATAATCAGCAAATCAACCCTTCACAAGTTGTTCGTAATAACTGCTGGGTCAAATATCTGTTTTACCCCCGAGATTATGTCTTATTTCTCGTCCCTACTGATCCTCTAATGAACAGTTGGTTTGTGATCCAATCACTAAACCAAACTCTCTAAACCCAGTGAGAGGGTGGGGCCCCTTGTTCAAGACCTGGATTCAGTACTTGAGAGAACAACCTTTCTCCTATCCCTAAATTGGGTAGGCATGAACTCTGTCTTGCACCCTATGTTCCTAGCTATCTATTCGGTTTTACCCCTCAAATGGGAGTCTTATTGAGCCGGCGATGTTGAGCTAACCCTCACCTGTGCAAATCAAAGGGAAATCCCGAATAAACAGGAGTTCATAGTTAGCTCAGGATTAAGATTGAGTTACCTAGGTCATCTAGGTGAAATAGTTAGTCTAAACAGTAAACAACATTATAAAGTAAGAGTGACTTATTTCTTGGTCCTGATCTTATGCAAACTCATTGCATAGGACGCTCCCACTCCTCATGTCGTAACATGTATGAATTAGGATCACATCGCATGTAGCACTTTATAACACTTTGTAACAACTACCAAGTAGACCGCATCCAATGGTGTTACCAGAATAAGGTGCCCAACCTTATTCATGTACCATAGACCATTTTGACTATTTTCTTGAACCTAATCCACTCTTATGTCTCCACATAAAGTTCAAGTACTCATACAATAGTCATGGGTCTTAGTTTATTGGATTTAGACTTTCATACTATTTATGAAATCAATAATAAGTATATTGATTATAGAAAATGTTTATCATTTTACAAACTGCAAGTTTTTAGGACATAAAACCCAACAGAGATGACTAGACTCTGTATATAACGCCGTTGATACTGGAGACTTACATCTCATCTAAATTACCATAGGTGACATGACCTCAATCCTGAGTGTTTTGAGAACTCCTGCTTTTTTAGGGGCGATCCTTTGATTAGTATGGGTGAGAGTGGCTAGATTACCAATTCAACATGCCTACCTTTTTGGGGACTTGCTTGATTTGGGAGCTAGGAACTCAATTACATAATATGGAATTCACTCCTTCCCTGAAGTAGGGATAAGTAGATAGATTGCTTCCTTAAGGGCTGATTCTGAGGTTTGAACATAATGGCCACAACTTCTCTTTGGAAGAGAGGACTCAGTCATAGTAGGACTATGACATATGTTCATTAGAGGATTCAGTGGTACTTAATGAGTTAGATGTAACTATAGAGGCATAACGGTTATTGGCCGAGTTGTACTTACGAGTGATCTATGAAGGGTTGTCATACTGCTGATTGGTTAAGATGGACACATAATATATATGTGGTAAGGAGAGTTTAGCTGTCAGTCTTTAGTGGAGTGCCTGGCAGTTAATGGATGGTGGATCCAGTGACTAAAGAGGTTAGTCAGCTATTCACGTACCGTTAGAGCTTCGAGCTACAGGTCCATAAGGTCCCCTTGGTGGCTCAATGGATTCAAGTTGAGGATTAGTTCTTGGTGTTGATTTGAAATTTTCAAATTGACAAGAGGTAATTCAATTTTATATGATATGATCGGTATGGTGTATGGGATACATCAAGTGGAGGATTAATGTAAATGAGATTTACATTAAGTGCCATGGAAAAGAATAAGAGCTATGGTTTGTATGTTTCATGAGATGAAATATAAAACTATAGATTATAAATATATTATGATAAGTTAGTTATCATTTTTATTTATAATAATATTAATTATTGGATAATTATTTTTTTTTTCTAATAACCAATTGAGTGGGAGGTTATTGGTACTTTGATGGTAACCGTGAGATAAAAAATACAAATGTTTTCCTATTTTTGGTAATGTTGATTAATGTTGATTTTGAGTTTTCCATTCTCGGAAATTACTCATGGAGATACTTTTCATGTACATTAGATTTACTAAACGATAACTTGGAGTTAGCTAAACGATCGTGAAGTGTTCTTAGGCGATAGAGACTCAACTAAGTGATAAGCTAAACGATCACATAGCTTTTGCTAGACGATCGCATAGTTTTTCCTAAATGATTGGGCATCGACCTATATGATAGGTTATTCCATCTCCCATTTGCTTAATCGTTTACACGATTGTGACTCCTTCAGTTTTCTGCCTCAAACCAAGTCCACACAGAGCCCACCCTCTGGATTCTCACACCGAGAGTACCAAGGTAACTTTCTTGGTGGTGTCATACTAAACTCGACACTGTCAAGGTTCTGTGGAGGACGTTCGTGGTGTTTGGGGAGTTCGTGACCTTGGCAATCGCTTAGTTTGAGTGCGCGATGTTCATGCTGTGTAGCGGTCGTGTTGGACGAACGTTCATGTGTTGCTATGATCGAGTGTTCATGATCAAGGAACTAGAAGATGAGTGTACAAAGGTTTGTTGATTCCTCCCTTGATCTGTAGTAAAGCATGTTGTAATTTCTATTTTATGCATAACCACATGTTTCCATTTTTTACTGTAATTATAAAGTTCATATACGAATGAAATTTGGAAAGATCCTTTTGTTGCTCATGGAAATCCTCGTGTCCGATTTCCTTCAATTGGTATCCGAGCCAAATTGTTTTGATATTCCAATTTTCAATTTTGTTTTGAACTTCTTTTACAGTCTTGATGGGTTTTTTGCGTTTGTGTTTAATTGTTAAATGCTTTTGTGGATGGAGTTAATGAATATTTTTGGGTTTAATTGCCTTTCTATTAAAGCTTTCTTAAATTACAAAGTGTTAATTTGTAAGGGCCCCTATGTTTTTGGGTGTAATTAACATGCTATCGAGTCTATAATTCAAAGATTTTGAGTTAGTCAATTCGTTCGTGATGAAGTTTCAAAGCATGGTGATGCAGTTCTCAACGAGGAAGAAGACCAAGAGTTGGTCATATCGTGTAGCCTAAGGTAAACGATCGTTGGGATTTATCTAAACGATCGTGTAGATTTTTTCTATACGATCATGTAGTATTTACTAAACGATCGGGGTAAATCGTTTACTCTATCGCGTAGCATTGGTTGCCCGATCGTTTAGATGCTGGAGGTAGACGATCGTAGTGGGAGCATTTGATGCTTATCATTTAGTAAAAGGCACGCGCTAGACGATCATCTAGTTAGCTTGCTTCATCGCTTAGTTACTACCTAGAAGATCGCGCGGTATACGATACTAAGGCGTTCGCTAAACGATCGTTTAGGTGATGGTGCTTTGCCGCATCATAGTCGTTTAGACAATCATGTAAGGCGTGCGTTATGCGGAGCGCGCTAGACGATCACATAGCTTCATCGGTTAGTAAAAGGTATACGATCGTTGCTAAACGATCGTTTAGATCTGGGGGCGTTGGTAAATGATAGAGCGAAGCATTTGTTCTTTCGTATAGACGATCGCGGGGAATTTAGTGCACCATGGTTGGAGACACACTGCTTTGCCCGGACGGTTCAAGACCCGATTTGCCTGTTTGAACCGAAGACTCCTTGTTTTTGTAATAGTTAGCTTTAATTTTTGTGGTTTTAAGGCAATTATACCTGGTTCATCAACATTTGTTTATTATACATGTGATGTATGGTGTTTATATGGCAAAGTGTTTGACATATAGTTTTTAAAACCCATTTTAGGTTGTGCGATTATTCATGCATCATGAATGTTATAATCTAGCATGAAGAAATTACATAAAAGCATGCACATGCATCATGAAATATAAGAGTTATATTTTGCATGCAGTGAGCATTATCATGCATCATCCTTTTATTATAAGTGTTATAGTCTAAGGATGAATAGAAGCATGTTGTGTTTGTTTCGTTGTTGTTTTGTATAAGTGTTATATAAAAGAAGTAGCAATGAATGAACAATTCATTGACCATGACACTTAGGTTGTTTATAATCGTTATGAATGCCTTGCATGTCTTAGCTTTGCATTATGGTTTTGGTTGTTTCCATTTATATGTGTTATACAGGAAATCAGAACTAAAATCGATAAGAAAGAGTTGCATGCAGACTTAGGATGAACTCAAGTTTTTTAAAAGGGTTTTAAAATTGGATTGAGATAGACCTAAGTTCAAAAATAGTTCTAAAGAGTTTAGTAACCCAGATTAATCTTTTAAAATCGGTTTAATAGGATTAAATTTATTGTCATAAAAGATTAAATTTGTTTTAAATCTACCTATAAGGGACCTTTTGTCTAAGGCGAGTTCTATCTAGGCTGGGGTTCTTAATTTGATAGAAATGGAACACCCCTGCCTGGGAACCTACCTGGAAAGGTGAATTAGATAGATTTTCTACAAGCATGCGACAATTGCTCAAAGATTCCGTTAAAGAGTTTAATGGATGATGATCAAAAGTTGTTTAACTACCCAAGGTAAACGTTATTCTCGGGCAAACCTAAAAGTCACTTAATTAAAATCCTTAGCCGTGTTTTTTCTAAGTAAACTAAACCCTAGGTTATAAAATACTTGGTGGAGGAAGAGATGTATCTGATATATCTATTATTCCACTTACGTTTCTCCCTGTATGTTCACACTGTGATATTCATCCTTGGCCTCGTGGTTCCTTGGAGCATCCCCCTTTATATGGTGTTTGCATGAGTCAATATCAAGGTGGACGGAGAGAGTGTTTATAGTAAGTGGGTGAAGGGCATGTATCAACACGTCCTATGGTCTCTGTCATTGGTTCACACTGTGAGATCATTCTATACTCCCTTGTGGCGCCCTGGGAGCGTCTTCCTTCAGATGGGTCTTGTGCAGTTGGTCAAGATCAAAGTGAACTCCATAAATGGATAGAATTGCTTTAGGTTTTGCCCCAATCAAATTTTTTCCCTTCGAATTGGCTGCTTAGGACGGATCTCTAGGGCCTAAAATGGTGGGTCACACTTACAGGAGATTGTTAAGTAAGTTAATGATCTCTTGACCAAATCAATGATGGCTAGTCGTTATACGAACAAGAGTTGTTCTGGTATTAATGACTGGATGAGAACTTCTCAATTCAGAGGAGGGATAATCGACCTCCCTTCGGCGGCTTTTGTCCTAAACTTTTGAAGCGTCATTGCGAAACTATATGTCACACGGGGTTCATATTAGTTTTGCTAAACCTTATTGGATATTGTTTGTTTTACAATGGGTATTTTTTTACAACCTAACGTAGGTCAATGTGTTTTTCTTTTCAGCAACTCGTTAGTATTTCCGTTTAGTGCTTTTAATATGAAAGATTACATATAGTGGAAAGAATTGTGTAAAATGTATTTCGTGGGAAACAACCTGGAATTTGTCTTGGTTGAGGAATGTCCTCAAGTCTCGACCCTTAATGCACTGCGAAGTGTTCGTTATGCATATGTGTTGTGGATGAAGGCTAATTTGTTGGCCCTACTTCACATTTTAGCTAACATACCTGATGTTTTGGCCAAAAGGGTTGAGAACATGGTCATTGTATGCGAGATCATGGACTCGTTGCAAGATTTGTTTGAACGTCAGTTCTTAATTTTTGAGCATAAAGAGATGGATCAAAAAACCAGTAGTGTCAGTTGTTCTGACACTGATCCCACTACTCTTTAAAAGAGAAAGAAAGACAGTAAATCTGATTTTATTGGTCTTGGAGACGTGTTTAGTAGAGAATGATGATTCTGCCTGGATTCTTGATTCAAGTGCTACCAACCATGTTAGTTCCTCTTACCAAGGATTCAGTTCTTGGCAAACGTTGTCACAGGGAGAGATGACTCTTAGAGTCAATATTGGTGAGGTTGTTTCAGCTGTTGCTATAGGCAGCCTAAAGTTATTTGTTGACAAGAAACGTTATCTGTTACTGGATAATGTTTTCGTAGTTTCTCATATAAAGAGGAACTTAATCTTGGTTTCTTGTCTTATTGAACAAGGGTATATTGTCTCTTTTTCTGAGAATAAAGTTTTTATTTTGAAGAATGGAATGGGGATTGGTTATGGTTCAATGGAAAGTAACTTATATATACTAAGGTCGTTAGTCATAAAAGCCTTGTTTAACATTGAAATGTTCAGTATGGCAACAACAGCTAAGAGACCAAAGGTTTCTCCTAAGGAAAACACCCTTCTTTGGCATCTCAGGTTAGGTCACATCAACCTTAATAGGTTTGAGAAGTTGGTGAAAAGTGGACTTCTAAAGAGTTTAGAAGAAAACTCCTTGTCGGTATGTGAATCATGCCTCGAAGGCAAGATGACCAAACAACCTTTTACTGGAAAAGGTTATAGAGCCAAAAATCTTGAAGCTTGTACATTCTGGCCTCTGTGATCCGATGACTGTTAGGGCTCGAGGTGGGTATGAATACTTCATCTCTTTCATAGATGATTATTCGAGGTATGGGTATCTCTACTTAATGCAACGTAAGTCTGAAGCCCTTGATAAGTTTAAAGAGTATAAGGCTGAAGTTGAAAACTTGTTGGGTAAGAAAATAAAAACACTATGATCTGATCGTGGTGGAGAGTATATGGACCTCCAATTCTAGAACTATATGATAGAACATGGGATTGTGTCCCAACTCTTAGCCCCAAGTACTGTTGGGTTTTATGTCCTAAAACTCGCAGTTTATAAAATGATAAACATTTTCTATTATCAATAAACTTATTATTTATTTTATAAATTGTACATATGAAAGTCTAAATCCAATAAACTAAGACACGTGACTATTACATGAGTACTTGAACTTTATGTGGAGACATAAGAGTGGATCAGGTTCAAGTAAATAGTCAAAATGATCTATAGTACATGAATATGGTTGGGTACCTTTTCTTGGTAACACTATTGGATGCGGCCTACTCTATAGTTGTTACAAAGAGTTGTAAAGTACTAGATATGATGTGATCCTAATTCATACATGTTATGACATGAGGAGTGGGGGTGTCCTATGTAATGTGTTTGCATAAGATCGGACCAAGAAATAAGTCACTCTTACTTTATAACGTTGTTTACTATATAAGACTGATTATTTCACTTAGATGACTTAGGTAACTCGATCTTAATCCTGAGCTAACTATGAACTCCTGTTTATTCGAGATTATCCTTAGATTTGCATAGGTGAGGGTTGGCTCAACAACGCCGTTTGAATAAGCCTCCCATTTCAGGGGTAAGACCTAATAGATAGTTGGGGACATAGGGTGCAAGAGGGAGTTCATACCTACCCGATTTAGGGATAGGAGAAAGGTTGTACTCTCAAGTACTGAATCCCTACCCTCTCACCGGGCTAAAAGAGTTTGGTTTATTGATTGGATCATAAACGAGTTATTCATTAGAGGATCATAAGGAACTTTAGGAATAAGATGCAATCTCGGGGGTAAAACAGATATTTGACCCAGCTGTTATTACAAATAACTTGTAAAGGGTCGACTTGCTGATTATGGTTAAATCATGTGGACATAATGTATCTACAGTGAGGGGAGTGCAACTATAGGCTTTAGTGGAGTGACCCATTAGTTAACGAATTGGGATTAATTTGGTCTAATGAACTTAGCCACTTAATCTCAGATCGTTGGAGCCCATGATCTGTAGGTCCGTGAGGTCCCCCTACTAGCTCTTAATGGATTAACTCTAGAATAGTGTGATAAGTTAATTTGAAATGTCAAATTAAAATTAAGGGAATTAGTAATTATATGAGATATAATTATGTGTTTAATTTTAGAATTAAAAGGAATAGGAGAATTTATATTTAAATATGATTTAAATATATAAAGATGGATGTGTGTAAAAAATTTAATATTTGATATTAAATTAATTAGATTTATTTAATAATTAATTTTATAAAAATTAAATTTTTTAGTTTTAAAATCAAAATGGATTTTGGAAAAATCAAGTTTTGATTTTGAGATAAAATCGAAAAATTGGAAAATACATGCACAAATACCCTTTTCCTCTTCTTCATTAACTCCAAGCATGAGCTGCAACTCATGCAGCTCTCTTCCTTGTATGTTGATTTGCAATATATTGAAGAGATTGGAGTGAATTTGAGGGATGTAATCAAGAGAGAATTTTAGAGAAAATTCGTACTGAAGAAAGTGTTCTTCAACAAGATTGCTGTTGTGAGAAATTCTCCATAATCCCTTGATTCAAGCTTGTTTTGAGTCCCACAACTCAATCTAGAGCACATAGAGAATAGTGGGGAAGATCTTGAGGTGGTCTGCAATAAGATTCAGAGATGATTGCAGTTGGTGATCGAGCTTTGAAGAAGTTCTACAAAGGTATGTCATGAAACTCACTTGTTTCTGCAAAAGCATGCTTTATATTTTGCCAAAATTAATGAATTAGAGTGCTTAAATGATCCTTGTTGCTTCCGTTGTTGCTGATACATTCCTAGAATTGGTATTAGAGCATCATATAAGCATTTAATTCGGTTTATTTTCGATATGGTGGGTGTTTTATATGAGTTATATGAAACTGATGCACTTATATGGTTTTCTGAGTTATGGCATTTAATTTCTCTTTGATTTCTCATTCAAATTTGTAATTGGCTCTTGTTTGATGAGCTTATATGTGTTCTTAAGAGTCTGTAATTTATTTGGAGTCATTAGAGTTGAAATTAAGTTGTAATTGAAGAAACAAGTGAAGGAGGCCGAGTTGCTGTTCCCGTTTTTTAGCTTATGCTCAAAATCGTTGTTGAGGTTCCATTGCTAAGCGATCGTCTAGTTCCAGGCATTACACAATGTGAAGAAAAGCTAGACGATCGTATAGCAATGGGAGTTGATCATTGTTATGTTGGACGCTAAGCCATCGTGTACCTACGGGAACTAGACGATGCATTGATATGCTATACGATAGCACTACGCGATCATTTAGCTTTTGCATGGAACTAAACAATGCGTTGGAGGTGCTATGCGATGTCACTAAATGATTATGTAGCTGCGGCACGTGCTAAGTGATGCGATGAAGTGCTAAGCGATCGTCTAGCTGTGCCGCTAAGCAATGCCATGAAGTGCTAAGCGATAGCGCTAAACGATCGTTTAGGTGCGGTGCTAAGCGATACGATGAAGTGTTATGTGGTAGCACTAGGCGATCGTCTAGCTGCGACGCTAAGCGACACGTTCAAGTCTTATGCGATGGAACCAACTGATCGTGTAGCTACGATGGTGAACGACGCGATGATGTTCTATGCGATGGAGCTAAGCGATCGTTTAGCTGCGACGGACACTAAACGATGACATGAAGCGCTAGATGATGGTGTTAAGTGATCGTTTAGTTCTATTCGAGAGCTAAATGATTGCTCTATGCGATAGACAGAAGACACTAAGCGATCGTGTACCTCTTCTCAACATAAGGCGATGGTGTTAGACAATTCCCTTCAGTGCTACACGATCGGCCTTAGTAAGACTTTTAGGTTAGACTGAGAGTAGTCAGTTTGACCGGTTTTCTCGAGGTCCAATCCGGTTCAACCTCAAAGGGTTTTTGGCTGGTCCAGTTCAGACTCATCTAGTCCGGTTCAAAATGCTTGGGTTCATTTTGGAGCAATTTGAGCGATTCAAAGATGGTTTTGGAGCTGTTTGTAATAGTTAGGCTTTTGTTTGCTTGTTTATGCCAAAACTAAAACCATATCAGTCTGTGTTTAATTATTTATTCATTTGATGTATGTTATAATTAAATAAATCTTGTATATGCATACAGTATGCCATTTAGATTTAAAATCCACCATAGAAAGCATGTTACATGCATTGAAAGTATGTTATAATATATTATAATATATAGTATGCATGTTAGGGTTTATTGTATTTAATATAAGTGTTATATTAAATATTTTTATATTAAATATTGAATGCCTTTATGTATGTTATAGATGTTTAGTATGTTTAAAGTTTTATAAGTTGTTATAAAATTGGGTTAGACGTTTAAAATCCATGAACAATAGTTGCATGCTCACGTAGGTTGACCACTTGTTTCAATAGTTAAAAACTTGTAAAACCCGGGTTACAAACTCAACCGGTATATAATCTTGTCTAGGCTAAGGGTACTTAAGTTGACAGTTTATGGAACACCTCCTACTTGGGGATTATGGCCGAATTATTGAGTGTTGGTAACCGATTTTATGAGCATACATGAGTGATATGAGGTAATAAAATGGTTTATCACCTAGACATCGTAGGTTAAAATCCAATTATAAACATTATACTTGAATAAACCACATAGACTTAGGGTTGTTTTATTAGCTGAAAAGAACTTAAGTATAAATCTACCCAATAGAACACTTCAGTGGCAGTTTAATAACTTTTATATGATAGAGTTATTAGAAAACTTCAGTGGAAGATTAATAACATATAAGATACGTTATTTTTAGCTCTCACGTCTCTAAGAGTTCACAATCCAAATTTAAGTGGTACTTCGTGTCAGCCTGGGAGTGACCTCCATACGGAGAGTATTTTTTAGCTTAAATCTAGATTGTGGTGAATAAGAGGAAGTTGTTCAAACATAAATCAATTATTCAATATATAGATTTCAATTGTCACGTCTTCACATAGTTTACACCATGAGATTCATATGAAGCTTCGTGTCACCCTGGGAGTGACCGCCATACGGAAAGTGTTTTATATGAGTCAATAACAAGGTAAACAGAGGATGTAGTTCATAGTAAGTGGGTGAAGAATATGTGTCAATATATCCTGCGATCTCCTCCATTAGTTTGAATCATGAGATTTCTATGTTGTGCCTGCTGGTTTGCTTTAGGCGGCCTTTGCTAGTCATTTAACTGCGGCGATCTCCACAGAGGGTTGTAACATAGGATTCGGAACAATCTAGGCTTCAGTAAAATGAATAGGGTCTTATAGTTTTGTCTTGGATATTGTCTTCTATTTCGAAGGCATATTCATACCGTCTTATAAGATTTGAAAATGGCGGGTCACACTTACAAGAATTACTAAATGTTAGTAAAGATCTTGACCGAAAACGATAACTAAACAACTATAGAAATAAGAGTTATTCTGGAGACAATAGGAATAAGAGTTATTCCAGAGATAGTGTTTGGTCAAAATTATTTGCTTTAGTGAAGGAGTATCTGACTGCCACTTAGTAGCACATATTCTGACTCACTAAAGTATCGTTGCAAATAAATAATGGTTATGGGTACATTATTACTTTTTGCTAAAACTTGGTTTTGGATTTAGTTACAATTTGCTAATTAGAATTTGTTTGAATTTTATCAGCATGTCAAATTCTTCTAGAATACTCACTTTCAAATTAAATAACAGTAAAATCAAATCAACAAACAAATTACTAGCAGTTGATTACACCAAAAGAGTTTTAAAAGAGGATTGTTCTCTATCTTCCAACTCCTCTGAAATTTTGAATTATGTAGATGAGAGTGCAGAATTCAAACAACAAGATAAATATGATTTACTTGTTATCGAAGCATGTTTAGTGGAAAACGATAAAATCTGGATAATTGATTCAGGTGTCGCTAATCATGTTTGTACTATCTCACAGGAAACAAGTTCCTGGAGACAGTTGACAGTGAAACAATCATTAAGGTAGGAACCAAGGAGATTGTTTCAGCTAAAGCAGTGGGAGGTATGAAGTTATTTGTAAGAGATAAGTACATTTATTTGAAAAAATGTAAATTATATTCCTTCTATGAAAAGCAATCTAATATCTATCTCTTGTTTGCTCGAACAAAATTATAATGTTTATTTTGAAAATAATGAAGTATTCATCAAAAAAAGAAGTAAACAGATTTGCTCTGCAAAATTAGAAAATAACTTGTATATGTTAAAACCAACTGAGGTTAAAGTCGTATTGAATATAGAGATGTTTAAAACTGCTGAGACTCATAAGAAAAGAAAGATTTCTCCAAATGCCTATCTTTGGCACTTAAGACTAGGTCACATAAATCTCAACAGGATTGAGATATTGGTTAAGAATGGTCATCTAAATAAGTTAGAAGAAAGTTCATTACCACCTTAGGAGTCCTGTCTCGAGGGTAAAATGACAAAAAGATCTTTTTTTGGAAAAGGTCTTAGAGCCAAGGAACCCCTAGAGCTGATTCACTCAGACCTTTGTGGGTCTCTAAATGTTAAAGAAAGAGGAGGGTATGAATATTTCATTAGTTTTATAGATGATTATTCCAAGTATGGGCATATTTACCAAATGCATCAAAAGTCTGAAGCTTTTGAAAAGATCAAAGAGTATAAGGCTGAGGTTGAAAACCAATTAGGTAAAAAGATTAAAACGCTTCGATCGAATCGAGGTGGTGAGTATATGGACTTAGAATTCTAGAACTATTTGATGGAACATGGAATTCAGTTTCAACTCATAGCCCCTGGCACACCTCAGCAAAACAGTGTAGTAGAAAGGAGAAACAGAACCTTGTTAGATATGGTTCGTTCCATGATAAGTTACGCTTAGTTATCTAATTCTTTTTTGGGACATTGTTAGATATTTTAGGAACGCGTTTTGTTTTATTTCAATTATTAAGGACGGATGGGTTTGAACATGAAATCTTGCGTTAGACATAACTGATGCGTTTACTCCCATGCGTCTAAGGTCATGCATCAGAATGATGATGCGTTAATCTTGCAATGACCACGCATTCCTATCACAAGTTTTCTTATGCATACACCAAGTATAACACAAACGCAAGTTTCTCGGGTAATCCGAGGTCGAACACGGGGACTTGTCACTCAATAATATTTGTGAAGTGATGCATTTAAGGCGAGGAATAAAAAATAGAGCAAAGAAAGTTTAAATGACTTATACGCTACTCCTACTCCTAGCTAAACAGATTGAGCACTAGAAGGTTACAATGAGAATAGGTAGAAACACAACAACCAATAACGTATAGTTATGTTTACTATCTTAAATTGCCTGAGTAATCCCAACTCATTGCACTAACGCATCACACCTCTTGGTGGTCAGCCGCATGAATATATCTCTATAGTGCATAGTTGCATTGAGCATAAGATTATGCCTATCTCTAGGAACAATGCGAACCTTGCTTAATACGTTCCATCCCTTACCTTCTCAGGCAGTTAGACGTGGCTATTTAACTTATAGACAAGCAATGCAACATCCCATAGACAAGCTTTGCTACAGCCTTTCACCAAGCAAAGAGGATTAACTCACTACACTCGCACAACGCACACCTCTCGGTGGGTTGCTTCATGCGTCTTATCTCTAGGCTACACGATTAAGCATGCGATTGTCTTTGATAAATAAACGCTGAAGATAAACTATGATAGAGATGAAGATGATGAAGAAGATGACAAAGGAGTTAAGATTTGCATTCATCACAAAATATCTTAATAACTTAAGCTAAAATTTAATACAACACAAGATTAGAAGAGAAAGAAAGGACTCTGCGTCAAGGCTGTCGGTGGTACCATGGTTGAATGGTAGAGATGTCTCTCTCGAGCTCTATCTCCGATGAATGCTCCGATCGTCACTCGGTCTGAGTTGTGAAGATGATGAATTCTCACTGGAAATCTCTTTCAAGCTCTCATCTGTGATCACAAACTTCTGCCTTGAGGCAGAAGTTCGGATGTCTTAAAATGAAGGTCTCAAGGGCTATTTATAGAGTTTGGACGCCGACAGTTGTAATGATGAAGGTATGGCTCACTGCTGCTTTTGTCGCGGCATGGGCATTGTCACATCGCCTTATCTTGTTGATACTCCCAAGGTATGCATCCGAGCTGAAATCAGCTGAACTGATCAATGCGTTCTACCCATCTTGCGATCTTCTATTATTGTTGTCAATCTGTGGCCACATTCTCTATTTTTTCACCGCTTTCTCCATGCGTTAGACGCATGTATTTACCACAACTTCCATGCGTTAGACGCATGTGATTGTCGTCCGCGTCGTCTTTGCAGTAGACTGGCTTCAGCGCATGTGTTTGTCTATGATTGTTAGCTTCAAATGCATGCGTTTGATTCCTGCGATAGCTACAAATATAGACATTTTTGCACGAAATAACGCATAATATTGGGTCAGTGAGGATTTAGCTGCTAATCGATGCAAAACTCAAATTTTCACAAATTCTAAGTATTATCACTGCGTTTTCTACCTGTTAGTCTTCATAATTCTAAATAAAAGGCTTATAATAACTGGCATTTCTGCCAGTTATCACCCCCTCAAACTTAGAATCATGCTTGTCCTCAAGCATGCGTTACACTCAAGAAATTCTCAACTCACCTTCCGACATTCCTTTGTGATGACTAGCTTTTCAGAATATAATTAACTCGTACCTCTAACCATGGCTGCAATGCTCTCCTCTACTTTGGCTGCTTCTTCAAAGAGATCTTTTCTAAGTTGAAATTTGGCAAGCCCTTGCTCAAAAAGTTTTTATTCATTCTCTGCAATTTTGCATTCAGCTCATGAGAATGCATTCGTTCAAAACAATTCAAGCTTGTGCATTTACTTATTCGAATGCGGTGTTGAACCTGGTTACGCTCTTCGTTCTTTATTAACCCTACGTGTGTCATGTGGGCATCCAACTTTGGTGGCATTCCATATTCAACTCAACTCATGTCTTGTTTAATTTGGCTTGCGCCAGACAGAGAAGTTGCGCTGATGCGTCAATCTTGGTGATTTACCTTCGTTTTGGCTTGCCCCCACGGGTGTCATGCGGATGTCCAACTATGGGCAAATGCCTTTCACAACTTAGCTCTTATCAACATGGATTTCCCCATTGCGTTGACAGTGGAGTTGTTATTTTCAATTTTTTTTTTAAAGAAATAACCGCAATGTGATGAACGCAATTCTCTGAGACTACTGCCACCCCTCAAACTTAGAGGGTGGCAGTGTTCTCACTGCAAGCTGAAAACAAACTTAATAGGAATGTGATAACAAATGTTTGAGCAAAGTTTTGCACACAATAAAACTATAGACTTTCACACTTTGAAGAAGCTATTAAAAGTAAGAGGTGCCTTGCGATACTAATTAGAGGACGCGATGAATTATTTGTACCATTATAGACGCATCGCAAAGAATCACAATTAGACAAGGAGAATTCCAAAAGGATAATGCATAAAAGATAACAAGAAAAGAACCTTAAGTAAAAGAATGCATGTGACAATGCGTTGGAGTTCATGTGACTGAAGCCATGTGTTGAAGGATGTGGAGGATTTTCCGTTGTAACTGTGCATCGAGCAGAGTTATTATCGCACCTACAAGGAGAAAATGAACCACAACCAAGGAAGCAGTCGCATATCCAAAATAATAATAAATAAAAATAATAAACTAAACTATGAAAGCAATGTAAAAGATAGAGTAGAAGACGTCCCTGGAGAAATTGGAGTGCTGTCACCGCAAGGAGTCTCCCATGCAGGAGATGGTTCTCAACTGTTTGGGTCAAGGGGGCTCGCCCTGACCATTGGAGCTTCCAGCAATTGTTGGACGCATGATGGTTGACATACGTCTAAGACTGCTTCCAGCTCATGCGACAAATAGCCTTTCTATCTCGGGGTTAATATTTGCATCACCTATACTTCAAATATTATTTGCATTTTGGTCGCACAATCTACAATACGCCAAGATTGAAAAGGTGCCTGTGAAAACGCAAAAACTTCACAAAACATTAGTTGCCAAGTCCCCAGCAACGGCGCCAAAAACTTGTTGGGATATTTTAGGACGCGTTTTGTTTTATTTCAATTATTAAGGACGGATGGGTTTGAACATGAAATCATACGTTAGACATAACTGATGCGTTTGCTCCCATGCGTCTGAGGTCATGCATCGGAATGATGATGCGTTAATCTTAGCATGCAATGACCACGCGTTCTTATCACAAGTTTTCTTACGCTTGCACCAAGTATAACACAAATGCAAGTTTCTCGGGTAATCCGAGGTCGAACACGGGGACTTGTCACTCAATAATATTTGTGAAGTGATGTGTTTAAGGCGAGGAATAAAAAAATAAAGCAAAGAAAGTTTAAATGACTTATACACTACTCCTACTCCTAGCTAAACAGATTGAGCACTAGGAGGTTTACAATGAGAATAGGTAGAAACACAACAACCAATAACGCATAGTGATGTTTACTATCTTAAATCGCCCGTGTAATCCCAGCTCGTTGCACTAACGCATCACACCTCTCGGTGGTCAGCCGCATGACTATATCTCTATAGTGCATGGTTGCGTTGAGCATAAGATTGTGCTTATCTCTAGGAACAATGCGAACCTTGCTTAGTGTGTTCCATACCTTCAATGCAAATCTCTTTCAGGCTCTCATCTGTGATCACAAACTTCTGTCTTAAAATGAAGGTCTCAAGCGCTATTTATAGAGTTTGGACGTCGACAGCTGTAATGATGAAGGTATGGCTCACTGCTGCTTTTGTTGCGGTATGGGCATTGTCACATCGCCTTATCTTGTTGATACTCCCAAGGTATGCGTCCGAGCTGAATTCAGCTGAAGTTATCAATGCGTTCTACCCATCTTGCAATCTTCTATTATGGTTGTCAATCTATGGCCGCATTCTCTATTTGTTCACCGCTTTCTCCATGCGTTAGATGCATGTATTTACCGCAACTTCCATGCAGACGCATGTGATTGTTGTCTGCATCGTCTTTGCGGTAGATTGGCTTCAGCGCATGCATTTTTCTGTAATTGTTAGCTTCAAACGCATGCGTTTGATTCCTGCGATAGCTACAAATATAGACATTTTGGCACAGAATAACGCATAATATTGGGTTAGTGAGATTTAGGTGCTAATGGATGCAAAACTCAATTTTTCACAAATTATAAGTATTATCACTGTGTTTTCTACCTGTTAGCCCTCATAATTCTAAATAAAAGGCTTATAATAACTGGCCTTTCTGTCAGTTATCAGACATGCACTTGAAACTGCAGTATATATTTTGAATATAGTTCCCTCGAAAAGTTTTTTTGAAATGCCTTACGAGTTTCGGAGAGGACGTAAAGGAAATTTACGTCACTTCAGGATTTGGGGTTGTCCAGCACATGTGTTGGTGCAAAATCCTAAAAAACTAAAACACCGTTCAAAAGTATGCCTATTTGTAGCTACCCAAAAGAAACAAAAGGTGGTTTCTTTTATGATCCTTAGGAAGACAAGGTATTTGTATCAACAAACGCAACCTTCCTGGAGGAAGACCATATGAAGAATCATCAACCTTGCAGAAAGCTAGTAATAGATGAAATGTCCAGAGAAACGACAAATGTATCAACAAGAGTTGTTGATAGAGCAGGTCCATCAACAAGAGTTGTTGATGAAACTAGGACTTCACCTCCTTCTCAAGAGTTGAGAATACCTCGTCGTAGATTGCAACAGCCTGACTAGTACATACGTTTAACTGAAACTCAAGTCATCATACCAGATGATAGTTTAGAGGATCCATTGTGTTTTAACCAAGCAATGAATGATGTGGATAAAGACCAATGGATTAAAGCCATGGACTTTGAAATGGAATCTAAGTATTTCAATTCTGTCTGGGATTTTATAGTTCAACTTGAAGGGGTAAAACCTATTGGTTGCAAATGGATCTATAAGAGGAGACGAGACCAAGCTGATAAGGTACAGACCTACAAAGCTAGACTTATGGCAAAAGGGTTTACCCAAAAGAATACTCTTGTCCATAGCCACATTTTATGAAATATGGAAAGTGGATGTCAAGATAGCTTTTATGAATGGCTATCTTGAAGAGAGTATCTATATGTCTCAACTAGAAGGGTTTATACAGCAGGATCAAGAGCAAAAGGTTTGCTAACTTAATTGATCCATTTATGGATTGAAACAAGCTTCTAGATCCTGGAATATGAGATTTGGCACTGGATCAAATCTTATGGCTTTGAACAAAATGTTGACGAACCCTGTGTATACAAGAAAATCATTAACAAAACTGTCGCTTTTCTGGTGTTTTATGTTGATGATATTCTACTCATTGGTAATGAGGTTGAATTTCTTGCTGACGTTAAGAGATGGTTGGCCACACAATTCCAAATGAAAGATTTGTGAGAAGCACAATATGTTCTTTAAATCTAAATAGTTTGGAATTGCAAGAACAGAACATTAGCATTATCTCAAGCATCTTATATAGATAAGATGTTATCGAGGTATAAAATGCAAAATTCCAAGAAAGGATTATTACCTTTTAGGCATGGAATTCACATGTCTAAGGAATAGAGTCCTAAGACACCTCAAAGAGTTGAGGAGATGAATTGAATTCCATATGCATTAGCAGTAGGGAGTTTAATATATGCAATGTTGTGTACTTGTCCCGATATATGCTATGTCGTAGGAATAGTCAGTAGATTTCAGTCCAATCCTGGATATGATCATTGGACTGCTGTTAAAAACATTCTCAAGTATCTTCGAAGAATTAGAGATTATATGCTCGTGTATGGTGCTAAAGATCTGATCCTTACTGGATACATTGATTTTGACTTTCAAACCGATATTGATTTGAGGAAATCAACTTCGGGGTCAGTATTCACTCTGAATGAGGAGTAGTTGTATGAAGAAGCATCAAACAGAGTTGTTTTGCTGACTCCACAATGGAAGCTGAATATGTAGCTGCAAGTGAAGCAGCAAAAGAAGCAGTATGGCTCAAAAAGTTCCTGACAGACCTAGAAGTAGTTCCTTATATGCACCTGTCTGTCACTCTCTATTGTGACAACAGTGGAGCAGTTGAAAATTCAAAGGAACCACGAAGCCATAAAAAAAGGAAAGCATATCGAGCAAAAGTACCATCTCATCAGGGAGATTGTACACAAAGGAGACGTAATTGTCACCTAGATTTTTTCTCAAGACAACTTAGCTAATCCATTTACAAAGGCCCTCTCGGCTAAAGTGTTCGAGGGTCACCTAGTAGGACTCGGTCTACGAGTTTTGTATCACTAGGGCAAGTTG
Organism: Benincasa hispida; assembly: GCF_027475165.1. Lineage (NCBI taxonomy): Eukaryota > Viridiplantae > Streptophyta > Magnoliopsida > Cucurbitales > Cucurbitaceae > Benincasa > Benincasa hispida. The sequence continues at coordinate 68,214,198 of NC_143485.1, forward strand.
GAGAAGTTATGGGTATTGTAATGCCCTAGTTATTGTATTTGTACATTTTATTCTCTCCGTGTAAACTCAACATTGTATATATTTGTATATATTGATCCACTGGAGTTTTAGTCTAAGTGAGAGTATTGTTGAGTTTTATGTCCTAAAACTCACATTTTGTAAAATGATAAACATTTTCTATAATCAATAAACTTATTATTGATTTTATAATTGTGCATATGAAAGTCTAAATCCAATAAACTAAGACCCATGACTATTACATGAGTACTTGAACTTTATGTGGAGACATAAGAGTGGATCAAGTTCGAGTAAATAGTCAAAATGATCTATAGTACATGAATAAGGTTGGGTACCTTATTTTGGTAACATTATTGTATGCAGCCTACTCTGTAGTTGTTACAAAGAGTTGTAAAGTGCTACATACGATGTGATCCTAATTCGAACATGTTATGACATAAAGAGTGGGGGTGTCCTATGCAATGAGTTTGCATAAGATCGGACCAAAAAATAAGTCACTCTTACTTTATAATGTTGTTTACGGTATAAGACTGACTATTTCACTTAGATGACCTAGGTAATTTGATCTTAATCTTGAGCTAACTATGAACTCTTGCTTATTCGAAATTATCCTTAGATTTGCATAGGTGAGAGTTGGCTCAACAATGCTGGCTCAATAAGTCTCCCATTTCAGGGGTAAGACCTAATATATAGATGGGGACATAGGGTGCAAGACGGAGTTCACGCCTACCCGATTTAGGGATAGGAGAAATGTTGTTCGCTCAAGTATTAAATCCAGGTCTTGAATTAGGGGCCCCACACTCTCACTGGGCTAAGAGAGTTTGGTTTAGTGATTCGATCACAAACCAGTTGTTCATTAGAGGATCAGTAGGAACTTCAGGAATAAGACATAATCTCGGAGGTAAAATAGATATTTGACCCATCCGTTATTACGAATAACCTGTGAAGGGTCGACTTGCTGATTATGGTTAAATCATGTGAATAAAATATATCTACAGTGAGGGGAATGCAACTATGAACTTTAGTGGAGTGACCCATTAGTTAATGAATGGGGATTAATTTGGTCTAATGAGTTTAGCCAATTAATCTCTGATCGTTGGAGCCCATGATCTGTAGGTCCGCGAAGTCCCCCTACTAGCTCTTAATGGATTAGCTCAAGAATAGCGTGATAAGTAATTTGAAATGTTCAAATTAGAATTAAAGAAATTAGTAATTATATGAGATATAATTACGTGTTTAATTTTAGAATTAAACGGAATAGGAGAACTTATATTTAAATATGACTTAAATATATAAAGATGGATGTGTATAAAAATTAATTTATTATTTGGTGTTAAATTAATTAGTTTTATTTAAAAATTAATTTATGAAATTAATTTTATAAAAAATAATTTTTTCAGTTTTAAAATCAAAATGGATTTTGGAAAAATCAAGTTTTGATTTTGAGATAAAATCGGAAAATTGGAAAATAGCATGCATAAATGGAATATAGAGATATTTGGTCATCCATCTTCCTTATGCTCACAGAATACCCATTTCCTCTTCTTCATTAACCCCAAGCATGAGCTGCAACTCATGAAACTCTCTTCTTTGCATGTTGATTTGCAATATATTGAAGAGATTGGGGTGAATTTGAGGGATGCAATCAAGAGAAAATTTTAGAGAAAATTCGTGCTGAAGAAAGTGTTCTTCAACAAGATTGCTACTGTGAGCAATTCTTCATAATCCCTTGATTCAAGCTTCTTTTGAGTCCCAAAACTCTATCTAGAGCACCAAGAGAATAGTGGGGAAGATCTTGAGGTGGTCTACAACAAGATTCGAAGAAGATTACAGCTAGAGATCGAGCTTTGAAGAAGTTCTACAAAGGTATGTCATGAAACTCACTTGTTTCTACAAAAGCATGCTTTAAATTTTGAAGTAGAGTTCTTAAATGATCCTTGTTGCTTCCGCTGTTGCTGATACATTCCTATAGGTACACCTCAGCAGAATGGTGTATCAGAAAGGAGAAACAGAACCTTGTTGGATATGGTTCAATCTATGATGAGTTATGCTCATCTTCCAGACTCGTTTTGGGGTTTTGCAGTAGAGGCTGCATGCTATATCCTGAACAATGTTCCCTTGAAAAGTGTTTCTGAAACACCTTTTGAGCCTGGAGAGGCTGTAAAGGTAGTTTACACCACTTCTGAATTTGGGGCTGTTCGGCACATGTGCTCGTGACCATTGGATGCGTACTTGACTATTGACTATTGATGACATGCAGAAATGCATACCATTTTAGTCCTTTTATTTAGAATTATGAAGGTCGTTAGGCAGAAATTGTGTCGATCATGATAGGAATTCACGAGAATATGAGTTTCCATCGATCAGCATGTTGAATCTCAGCTAACCCATTATTTTGCATTAATTATGCGTTCAATATTCTATTTTTGTAACCAATGCAGGAAATAAACGCAAACGCGAAAATTAGACTACCGCATAGACGATCGCATGGGGAGAAATACTCCATCGCAAAAGTTGAACGCATCGATCAATGCATGGATGTGGCGGTAATCATCCATATGCATCCATCGCATGGGAGTTACGCTCGTCAAGAGATTGCGGCCATCATGTAGAGTTGCGGTATTAAGCGAATGCAGCCATTGAATGATTGCGGCTACGCGACAACGCAAACTAAAGGGATCAACACAAGGTAGGTGGAATGAACGTATCAACGCATCTACCTCGAGAAAATCCAAAAGATGATGTTGACGTTTCACCAACCACGCCGTTGGTGGCAGAGGTTCAGAAAGGACTAACGCACTGAATGTAAAACTCAGAGCAGTCCAATTAATGTTGTCGGTAACCCAAGCTCTATAAATAGAAGCCGATGAGCAGAAATTCAAAGAATTCAAGGTTTTCGCATGAGGTTCGCCTAGGGCGGACCCTTGTGATCCAGAAAAAATGCATGAGAAGACGCTGAGAGTTGTTCATTTCCTTCATCCATTCCGAGTGATGACCGGAGCCTTCGACTGGAGCTAGATCTCGAGAGAGTCAGCTCCTCCGCCTATCCATGGCACCACCAGCAGCCTTGACGCATATCCGCTGGGAGCAAATCTTTTCTTCCAGCCGGTCATTTCTTTTTCCTTTCTTTTCCTATATTGTATTGTATGACATTTTGTGATTAAGGAATTAATACAACTTGTTTTCAATGCACTTCTCTGTTTCCTTCAACTCCATCTCCATCTTCTTTGCTTAGCATCTTTACTTTCATTGCAACACTTAGTGGGAATGCTTGGGTATTGCATACTTAGTCATGTGGATTAGGAATATGAAGCATGTAGCAACCCACCGAGAGGTGTGCATTACGCGAGTGTGTGAGTAACCTTATTTGCTTAGTGTGAAGCTGCTGCAACGCCTTTATATATGCTAACGCATTTCTTGTCTATAAGTAAAGTCAACAACAATCAACTGCCTGAGAGGGTAAGTGGTTTGACGCATTAAGCAAGGTATGCGTTGTTCACTAGGGACAGTAATAACCTTGCGTCAACCAAGTTCATGCGTTTGTCTTGTTTTATGTTATGCCCAACACCCCTTTAGAGCTACTCGAGAGAGAGTCTAAAGAAAGAACCTAATGACTCGAGAGAGCTAGGTTAGAATCTAGACTCGAGAGAGTGAGATTAGATTGGCATAAGCAAGAGATAGGGACTTAGAGATAAGCTTTGTTTTTCAACACTGCATCGCATGCACCCTAAGAATAGGAGTGATGATATGTGGTCGCTTTGTTTGTGTATCATCGCATAGACAAGAATTAGAGGCTTATGTGTAGGCTCTATAGACACCTTTGCACATACATCGAATGCGTTCTAGCATTAGAAGCCGTAGTATTCGCACCGAGAGGTGGTTTACTATTGTATGAGTGTTGCATGATCGCATTAGTTTGCGTTGACTAGGGTTGCCCTTACGGTCACTCTTAAGTATTGCAATGAAAACATCTCCATATTTTATCTATTTCCCATACATTTATTTCATGTCAAGGTTTTTCGTATCGTTGTCTGTTAGATAGGAGTAGGAGTAGGATTAACTTAGCAACATCCCCTCCATTCTTTTATTTAAACCGCTGTATGCACATCACCGCAAACATATAGTTACAAGTCCCTGTGTTCAACCTTAGATTATCCGAGAAACTTGCATTGGAATTATACTTGGTTCCAGCGTAAGAAAACTTGTGGCAGGACGCATGGTCATTGCACACATTCATTAACGCAATACCAGTCAAACGTATGACCATCGACGCATGACTATCAACGAATATTTTAGGAACATGCATCGCATACCACGTCCACGGGATTTTGGTTGTCGAGTAAAATTGACTTCCAATCTACCGCGCACCAACTATTGGATGCATACTTGAACTTTATATGGAGACATAAAAGTGGATTAAGTTCGAGTAAATAGTCAAAATGATCTATAGTATATGAACAAGGTTGGGTATCTTATTCTGGTAACACTATTGGATGCGGTCTGCTCTATAGTTATTACAAAGAGTTGTAAAGTGCTACAAATAAAGTGATCCTAATTCGTTCATATTGGGACATGAGAAGTGGGGGTGTCCTTGTGCAAAATGGTTTGTACAAGATCGAACCACAAGATTAGTCACTCTTACTTTATAACGTTGTTTACTGTTTAAGACTGACTATTTCAAAGCGATGACCTAGGTAACTTGACCTTAATCCTAAGCTAACTATGAACTCCTGTTTATTTGGAATTATCCTTAGATTTGCATAGGTGAGGGTTGGTTCAAGGCTCAATAACCTCCCATTTTAAGGGTAAGACTGGATAGATAGTTGGGGACATAGGGTGTAAGATGGAGTTCACTCCTACCCACTTTTAGGGATAGTAGCAAGGTTGTTCCCTTAAGTGCTGATTCTGGGTCTTGAACAAGGGGCCCCACCCTCTCACTGGCTCAAGAGGGACTCGGTTTTTTGATTGGATCATAAAACAATTTTTTATTAGAAGATTAGTGGGACTTAAGGAACAAGAGGTAATTTCGGAGTAAAAACAGAGATTCGACCCAGCCGTTATTACAAAAAACCTGTGAAGGGTTGACTTACTAATCATGGTTATATGGAGTGGACATAATATATCTACAATGAGGGGAGTTCAACTATGGGCTTTACTAGAGTGACCTATTAGTTAACGAATGTGGGTTAGTTCGGTCTAATGAGTTTAGCCGATTAATCTCGATCATTGAAGCCTATGATCTATAGGTCCACGAGGTTCCCCTACTAGCTTGGAAATAGATTAGCTCTAGAGTAGCATGATAAGTTAATTTGAAATGTTCAAATTAGAATCAAACATAATTGGAAAATTTATATATTTAAATATGATCTAAATATATGAAGATGGGTATGTGTAAAATTAATTTAATATTGGATATTAAATTAATTAAAAATATTTAAATTGTTTAAATAATTATTTATTAATTTTATTAGAAAATTAATTTATGAAATAAATTTGTAAAATTAATAAATGTTGATTATAAACCATATGTGATTTTAAAATCAAAATATGGATTTTGGAAATAGAAAATACACAAATGGAAAAAATTGGATTTTTCCATCTTTATCTTCAAGTAGCTTACAAACAACCCATTATCTTGAAGCTTCATTTACTCCAAGCATGAGCTGCATCCAATGCGGCAAATCTCTTTGTATAATGGTCTGCAATATATTGAAGAGATTGGAGTGAAGTTGAAGTAAGGCAATCGATAGAATTTTGGCTGAAAATTCGTGTGAAGAAGGTGTTCTTCCTTTGGGTTGCTGCTGTGAGTATTCTCCAAATTCCCTTGATTCCAACTTATTTTGAGTCCCACAATTCAATCTAGAGCACCAAGAGAATAGTAGGGAAGATCTTGTGATGGTCTGCTAATAACAGGCAAAAATGCACGTGATTACAGCATAAATAAGTAAACCAATGAGGGAATGCGACGGTAAAAATATATAAAATCATGTCCAAAAGCGTTAAACTGAGAATATTGTGATCGCATGCGCCCATCACATAAAAGCAGCTACTTTATCTATGTTGTGCAGGAAAAATGCATTGGCGCAAAGGAAACTGCGATCCAAGAAATTAGGCGTCCGCGCGCACTGAAAGATTGCGATCGCAAAGTCATGCATTCATATGCGATCGTGAGAAGCTGCTCAAGAAGGTGGCCGCATAAAGAAAACGCATCAAGGTGAAAGCATAATAAATCTTGATGGGACGGAAAGCTTATGACGGTTGAATCCGAATTTAGTTGGCAAGCCATTTACGACACACTGTAGCAAGTACACTCAACTTTCGGTGACCATTAATCGGCGCATCAGAGCAGGAGATTTAATGACCGCTCATCATTGTAATCATTAGAGAGAAAAGTTTCTTCACCTTGAGCTCTATAAATACTGAAGGCCACCATCGTTAAAGGAGTTCGCCATATATATAGAACAAGATATATCATATACACGATAGAGAGTCGTTAGTCTGTTCATAGTCAAACTTAATACTTAGAAGACGGAGACGAGCGAAGAGAAGAAGACGCCGAGAGATCATTTCTGGGCAGCTCAAAAGACTGTCGGGAAGCGCTACAAAAGGAGAGAGGGCCAACACTTGCGAAAGCAAGGATATTCTTTTGGGCAGAGTTGGAGTAAAAAGACAGTGTAAAAGGCCACAGGAAGCAAGACATTGCTACCGGGCTTCTTATCTCTACATTCTATTGTTATTTTGTATTATGCACTTAATTTAGACAATGGAAATCTCATTTCAACTTATGTTCAATCTCTCCTTACTTCGCATGAGTAGTTAAATCTTCGAATGGGTTGAGAAGTACTTAGCTAGCATGACCTAAGATTTACACTTTATGTGATCATCTTGTCTTATGTATGCGTTATTCACCCTTTGGAGATACTTGAGAGAGTAGTCTAAAGAAAGAATCTAGACTTGAGTGAGTCAGATTAGAATCTAGGCTTGAGAGAGTCGGATTAGAACTGCATAAGCAAGAGATAAAAACTTAGACATAAGTTCTGTTTGCTATTATGCATCGCATGCACCCTAGAAATAGGATATGATAGTACGTAGTCATCTTATGTATGTGTGCATCATTCATCATCACATAGACAAGAATAAAGGCTTAGACACTAGACGGCGGTCAAGACGATCCTCAAGTATCTTTGGAGAATGAGGGACTACATGCTCGTGTATGGAGATAAGGATCTGATCCTTACCACATCATTATTTTAAATTACGTCAGAAATCTCTACCTTGATCCTACGAAAAAATAAGCTAGGATGAAGAATCAAATGGAAGATGTGAACCAATATTCCTATTCCCACCTCATGAATATCTCTAACTATCTCAAACCTCTCACACAATAATAGATGAAGTTTTCCAATATGTATGAAGAAAATGTAGAAACAAGGAAACATTCAAGCAAACTCAAAGAAAACACTTGTGTTCAAATCATTAATAAAGAAGCTTATTGTAACCTCATGGGTAAAGGCAAATATATATCTTCCAAACATCTAAAGAAGTAAAAGAACTAGGCAACAACCCTAGGAGACAAGAAAGCAAGCAATGGATGTTTCATGGTAATAGAAGATTCTTGCTTCTTAGACAGATCAACTTTCCCAACAGCCTTCCACTTGAAAGTCCACACCAAATTCCCAAAAAAATACTCCAAATGTAATAACCCCAATGTAAATCCTGGGCATATCCTCCTCCCAGCCCCAAATGGCATCATCTTTATGAAGGAACTTGTTTTACAGAGAACCTTTAAGCGGAAGCAGATTGTCCAAATCCCATTTCGATTGAAACAAACATTTACAGTCAACAATACAGATTATGCATCAAAAGATAAATTACAACATGCTTTTGAAAAAAGAAACAAGAGTTTAAACATTATACCTTTGAAGAACTCTTCTTGTAAATCCCACGAACGTTCACGAATGCATCGAACAAGTACGAACTCCTCTCGAAAAAATAGCAACTAGAACTCAAACCAAAAAGGACACTACCACTTGATGACCTTAGTATTCTCGGTGTGAGAACCCAAGAGTGATGGGCTCTGGCTATTTTGGTTAGAGGGACTTTAGGAGTTGGAGGAGGAAGACGATTGAGAAAGGCAAACTCTATCGCATGGATTTTCATCAATCGTGTAGGCAATCAAGTCTATCGCATAGACTCACTAAGTGGATTGTATAGTCTCTCAATCGTGTAACTCTACTATCATGTAACACTGATAAGATCTGGAATAATAAAATCAAATTTTATTTTATTCCATTTTGCCATAAAAAAACTGTTTAACTTCCCACTAAGGTGGTTAGAGAGAAAAAGGGGATAATTATCAAATATAATTAATAATTATAAACAAATATGAGAACAACCTAATCACATTATACTTATAATCTATAGTTGTAATATTATATCATATATAATATATAAACCATAGTTCTTTTTCTCTAGTTTATGACATTTAATATAAATCATATTTATATTAAATTTATCAGCTATGAATCTCATTCATAGAAAAAAATATTTGAATCATATTCAAATATTCGTTCCTCCAATTAAACTATAATGTATCATATACATTACGTCAATTATATCATATACAATTGAATCTATTTAGTTATATCATATATAATTGAATTCCCTCTTATTAATTTGAACATTTCAAATTAACCCAAAAACTGATTAACTAAATCCTTTAAGCTACCAAGGGACCTTATGAACCTGTAGCTTGAAGCTCCAATAGTACGTGAATAAATAATTAAACTCTTTAATTACTTTATCCACCATCCGTTAACTATCAGGCACTCCATTAAAGATCGACAAATGCACTCTTTGCACTACAGATATATTTTTGTGTCCATTGGATATAACCAATCAACAGTACGATTACCCTTCACAAATTGCTTGTAAGTACAATTGAGCCTAATTACCATTTTGCCCTTGTAGTTACATCTAACTCCTTAAGTACCACTGATCCCTCTAATGAGTAATAGATCATAGTCCCACTATGACTAAACCTCTCTCTAACCAGAGAGGGTGTGGCGTTACATTGTTCAAGACCCGAAATCAGCCCTTAAAGGAGCAATTTATCTACTTACCCCTGCTTCGGGGAAGGAGTGAATTCCATCTTGTGTAGCTGAGTTCCTAGCTCCCCAATCAGACGAATCCCCAAAATGGTATGCTTGTTGAGTCGATTATTTGGCCACTCTCACCCATACAAATCAAAGGACTGCCCTCATAGGTAAGTGTTCACAACTCACTTAGGATTAAAGTCATGTTACCTATGATCATCCTAGTGAAATGAAAGTCTCTATTATGAACGGCGTTATATAATGAGACTAAAAATTTCATGGTCCAGTCTTATACAAACTCATTTGTATAGAATATCCCCATTTGCATGTTTAATACATGAATGGTCATCCTAGTGAAATGTTTAGTCTACAAAGCGGGTCATACTTGCAGTGTCACCAGGATAAGGTACCCAGCCTTATCCTATTAGGATTCTAATTCTTGAAAGATTTTATTAACGTAACGAATTGGTACAGTCTCCCAGAATAGCAACTAAACGATGAACGAATTCTTTATTAAACAATATGAGTTAAACAGAGACTAGACGATCGCTTATCAAACTCCGAACGATCGTTTACAAAACTCTATACGATCACTTAGAGTCTCTACACGATCATTGAGTAATACTTGACGATCGCTTACAAAACACCCCGCGATCGCTTACAAGATACTACAAAATTGCTTAAAAATATTACACGATCGCTTACCAAATTCTATACGATCGCCTACCAAATGCTACATGATCACTAGGCTCTGCTATATAATCGCTTAGTAGAAGAGGTAAATGATGAGCAGCACACTACTACTAATTCTACACGATAAAGACTTTCGAACTCCCACTCTCGAGAGCTCTCCTTCCTCACTTCAGATATTCATACTTCACTACCCTCTCTTACGAATTCTTTCTTCTTTTTAAACCTTAACTTCTCCCAACAGAATTGAAAGTAGTCCTTAACTGATTCAACCACCGACTTCCCTTTATCTCCTCTATTCTTTCTATTTTGATATTGCAATATAATTGGAGGCCTATCATTACCTCCCCCCTCCACGTTTACCTTGTCTTCAAGGTAAAGTTCTGGTTGTCCAACCACCTTTTTGACAGTTTTCTTCATTTTCTCTTGAGCCACCCTCAAATGCTCCTTAAATACTCACAGGGTAGCATCCTATGTTTTCATCGCACCTTTCAGACTAACCTCTGCCTTTGTTAGACTTAGATTCCCTTGCAGAGTAATCTTCCGACCCTCATGAACAAATGTCATTGTTAGGTTCTACCAATCTACTTCTGTTTTCCCCAAAGAGTGTAGCCATTACATCCCCAAAATCACGTCAACACTTCCCAACTTCAATGGTAGGAAGCTAATACACACTCTCCAATCTCCAAACCTCATTTCCACATTTTTGCATACTTCTTTTTCTCCCACAGCAGTTCTTGATCCCAAAACTACTCCATAATTGGTCGTGTCTTTGATGTTCAACTGCAGAAGATTTGCTAGACCCTCTGATATGAAGTTATGTAGCCCCACAGTCTATCAGCACCACCACCGATTCTCCTTTGATGTCCCCTATAATTTTCATTGTTCGTGGGTTCATCGATCCCACGACTGATTTCACAGACAGTTCAACAATAGGTGAAATTTCCTCACTCAGCGTCAACATATTCAATTCTAACGTCTCTTCTCTTGCTTCGTCGTTTTCATACAATTCCCATTCCTCACTGGATGTCTGCACTACAAGCAATCTCAGTTCTCTCAACTCCCGCCCTTTGCACTGATGCCAAACAGTATACTCTTCGTCGCACCAGAAACAGAGCCATTTTTCTCTCTTCGACTGAAATTCAGCATCTGTTAATCTTTTTGCCAGAATTTCTCTCCAGTTATCTTATCCGACGTTCCTCACAAAGTGATTGTCCTCATCAGAAATGACTCTCCGGTCTTCCCTCCCTCTTCTTGTTCACTTCCACCTACTGTCTTACTCATATTTTCTATATTGAATTTTGAAGAGTTTGAATTTTGGATCTTACCTCTATATGTTCGCGCTCGTCCCGCTTTGACCCATGCATTTTCTCTATCTTCAACACGTTGTGCCAACAACATCATTTGCACTAACCCGGTGGGATCCCAAAACTTAATTTCAGCCTTTATCCATGATGCCAAACCGTTTATGAATGTTTCCTCAAGAACTTCATTCGACAGATGAGGCAATGGCGCTACTAACTTATCGAACAGATTTCGATATGCCTTCACAGTCGTTTCTTGTTTAATAGCCAAGAATCTTCCACAAATTGATCCCTCTCTTACAGATCGGAATCGCACTAACATCCTTTTCTTCAAGTCTTCCCAATCTTTGAACGACTCTCTGCCTTCCTTCGACCGGTACCAATATAATGCAATACCGTCAAAACTCACAACCGCCACCGTCATTTTCTCAGATTTAGTCAACTTATGAATTTGAAAATAGAGGTCTGCTTTAAATAACCACGCGTCTGGATCACTTCTGCTAAACACTGGCATTTCTACTTTCTTGATTTTACTTTAGTCGCAAATCGCGTCTTCACTGGCTGCTTTCACCGAACTATTTGTTCCGCACACATTATGTGTGTTTGATCCTTCTGCCTTTTCCATCACCTTTGCCTTTCCCTTGGCCATTTTCGTAACATAAGAAATAAGCATTTGTTGATGTTTCTCAGCCTGCAATCCCAATCTCTCAATTCTCTTTGCTAACGACGGCAAATTCTCCTCTATGGTTGGCAATTTCTACATTTCGACTCTGAATCTAAAGATCTCTTGGTCCAGTAACTCCAGTTTCTCTTCAAAATGTTTCTAAACCATGCTTGCCCAGGTGGTTTCTCTAGTACCAATTTGTTAGGATTCTAATTCTTGAAAGACTTTATTAATGTAACGAGTTGGTACAGTCTCCTGAAATAGCAACTAAACGATGAATGAATTCTTTATTAAACGATATAAGTCAAACAGAGACTAAACGATAGTTTATTAAACTCCAAACGATCGTTTACAAAACTCTATACGATCGTTTACAGTCTCTACACGATCGCTGAGTAATACTAGACGATCGCTTACAAGATACTATACGATCGCTTACAAGATATTACATGATCGCTTACCAAATTCTATACGATCGCCTACCAAATGCTACACGATCGCTGGGCTCTGCTATACAATCGGTTAGTAGAAGAGATTGACGATGAGCTTTCCATCCTCACTCTAGATATTCAGACTTCACTGCCCTCTCTTACTCATATTTTCTATATTGAATTTTGAAGAGTTTGAATTTTGGATCTTACCTCTATATGTTCGCGCTCGTCCCGCTTTGACCCATGCATTTTCTCTATCTTCAACACGTTGTGCCAACAACATCATTTGCACTAACCCGGTGGGATCCCAAAACTTAATTTCAGCCTTTATCCATGATGCCAAACCGTTTATGAATGTTTCCTCAAGAACTTCATTCGACAGATGAGGCAATGGCGCTACTAACTTATCGAACAGATTTCGATATGCCTTCACAGTCGTTTCTTATTTAATAGCCAAGAATCTTCCACAAATTGATCCCTCTCTTACAGATCGGAATCGCACTAACATCCTTTTCTTCAAGTCTTCCCAATCTTTGAACGACTCTCTGCCTTCCTTCGACCGGTACCAATATAATGCAATACCGTCAAAACTCACAACCGCCACCGTCATTTTCTCAGATTTAGTCAACTTATGAATTTGAAAATAGAGGTCTGCTTTAAATAACCACGCGTCTGGATCACTTCTGCTAAACACTGGCATTTCTACTTTCTTGATTTTACTTTAGTCGCAAATCGCGTCTTCACTGGCTGCTTTCACCGAACTATTTGTTCCGCACACATTATGTGTGTTTGATCCTTCTGCCTTTTCCATCACCTTTGCCTTTCCCTTGGCCATTTTCGTAACATAAGAAATAAGCATTTGTTGATGTTTCTCAGCCTGCAATCCCAATCTCTCAATTCTCTTTGCTAACGACGGCAAATTCTCCTCTATGGTTGGCAATTTCTACATTTCGACTCTGAATCTAAAGATCTCTTGGTCCAGTAACTCCAGTTTCTCTTCAAAATGTTTCTAAACCATGCTTGCCCAGGTGGTTTCTCTAGTACCAATTTGTTAGGATTCTAATTCTTGAAAGACTTTATTAATGTAACGAGTTGGTACAGTCTCCTGAAATAGCAACTAAACGATGAATGAATTCTTTATTAAACGATATAAGTCAAACAGAGACTAAACGATAGTTTATTAAACTCCAAACGATCGTTTACAAAACTCTATACGATCGTTTACAGTCTCTACACGATCGCTGAGTAATACTAGACGATCGCTTACAAGATACTATACGATCGCTTACAAGATATTACATGATCGCTTACCAAATTCTATACGATCGCCTACCAAATGCTACACGATCGCTGGGCTCTGCTATACAATCGGTTAGTAGAAGAGATTGACGATGAGCTTTCCATCCTCACTCTAGATATTCAGACTTCACTGCCCTCTCTTTCGGTTTCTTTCTTCTTTTTAAACCTCAACTTCTCCCGACAGAATTGAAATTAGTCCTTAACTGATTCAACCGCCGACTTTCCTTTATCTCCTCTATTCTTTCTATTTTGATATTGCAACGTAATTGGAGGGTAATTGCCATGCGTAGCAGTTAATACTTATTTTGCTATTAATAACATACTAGTTTTGTTAAGTTATAAGCTTTCAAATTTTCTAGTTTCTAATCTATATTAACTCTCAATAATACATAGTAGTGTTCTATATTAACACAATATATATCCTTTTTTATGTATATAAAAAATAGTAGCAGTAAATTACTGTGGCAAAACTCTTGCATGCTACAATTGAATTATGATGGTCAAGTAGCTAAATATCCATGATTTATCCATGTCTTGCATGAAGGGCACAAAGTGCATGGTTTGGATTCAAATCACACTGGCAATGTATAAAATCATTCTAGAATACATCTTTATTGACTCAAAATCAATTTCATATTTAATTTTATACTTTTAAATAAATTATCCATGTCTTCCTTAGGTATACTCCTACGAGTTTAGCTTTAGTTCATATTGATTGAAGTTGCCTCACATTTTTGTTCTCTCAATCTCCTCCTCTACCATAACATGGTGTATATTGAAACTCTCCTAATGGGTCGGTCTTGGAATTCAAAAAAAGGTAGTTTGGTTATTTATTATGTCATCTCCTTCACCTCCATGATCTATTGAATTCAAAAGAAGGTAATTTAGTTATTCATTATGCCATCGGTAAAATAGTTTATATTCATTCTATTGGATATTTAGTGTTGATAGGACCGTTTTCTTTTTTGCTTGAATGTCCCTTCGTTAAGAGTGTGTGCTTGTGATATGACATGTTTTGGATGTTATGCTTGTTAGTTGATTCTGCTGTAGGAAAATAGTACTTGTTTATAGTATCAATTGGGTCTAGAGGGTATTGGACTGGCATAGTTGGCTAAAGAATAGTTCTTAAAGGTGCTTTTGTGCTTAAATGTCTCTTTGTTCTTGTTGTCTATCCCTAAAACTTACTTGTAGATTTTTTTTTTTAGTTTCTATATTGTTTGATAATAGAGAAAAACCATCAAGAAAGAGGCAAAATGGGTATGTTTCTATAGTGGACACTTTAAACAAGTAGAAGAAAAAAGAGGAAAAATGGGTATTTGGGTTTGTTTATGTTCGTTCAATTCGTGATGCGAGCTTAGGAGTGTATTGTATGAGGAAATTAGAAAAAGAGTGCAAATGTGAGTGATGCATTGATGATGTGTTAATGATGCATGAAGTGATGCGTGACACTCCTCTTTATGCGTTCAAGTTTTTTTTAATCAGATTCAAGTATAAATCCAATTAAGGTTCCTGGTAAGTCCAGGGTCGAACTCAGGGATTTAGATTAAAGCTAACGCAGAGTTTGTGTTGTAGCTAATGTAGAAGTATCCTAAGTGAATGCGGAATGAGTTATCTACACTAAGTTTTCTGTGTGCGTGCAAGAAGGTACAAAAAGGTCAAGTAGAAAATAGGGGTGGTCGTGTGAAAATGGTATTCAGTGCAAGTGGTATGCGTCAATCTAAGTGAAATGTACACGGACAAGAATGCGATGTGGATGGAAATGACTTGTTTATCTCTGTTTATGCATTAGATTTCTGCTTACTTTCTATTCAGCACTTCTCAATGCGAATGCCATACAATTTTTTATCTCTAGGATGTATGTGTTAGTCACAGAATGCAATAAAACACTAGTTCTTCTATCTTTAGATGTACCGAGCGTTTCTAACTTAATGCTTGCTTGCTTATTCTCTCGAATAATTCAAGCTAAAGTAGCTTTTACCAAGTGATTTAGTTGGCTTAGGCGTTTAGAAATGGACTTTGCATGAAGTTATAGATGCATCTAACATAAATCAAGAAATAAACAGTAATGAAGTGTAGTAGATCAAATATGTGAATTCATAAAGAAACATATTGTATTTACAAGATAAATACTCAATCAAATGAGATGAAGAGAATTAGAATTGGGATGAAAAGAAAAGAGTCAAGCCGCAGAGTACAATCTCTTGTCCTCTTTGGCTCAATTTAAATTCGTGTACAACCAACTTGTAGAAGAAATGGAAGAAAATTCTCTCTCGAACTAAGCTTTCTCCACTCCTTGATTGACGGTGGGGGTGGATCTTTTCCTTCTTGTGTTCTTCTTGTCACAACAACACAGCTCTAAGTCTTTAAATTTCAGAATTATACAAAATGAGTTAATCCCTTCATCTGGTGGGATTTCTTCTATTTACAGGCGTTGTTCTTCATCAGTTTGATGATGGGGCAGCATTAAATTCCATATCCTGGTCAGCCGCCTGACACTCGGACACTTTTCAGACGCCACCCGCTACAGATGCCCATGCTTGCAAGTGGTGATTTGACACAAACAGCCTGAATCAATGAATCTTTCTTGCGTTGAAACGCCTCCAACGCATGCCTATGCGTTGTCGTTGCCTGAGACACTTAGAATCTTTTTTGAAATCTTGCAATATTATGCATTAGTGACGCAACTTTTCAATAATAAACACTCTTTTGTATGAGTTTAGTAGTGTTTGAGTAATTCCATGCATTTTCTCTAAGAATGATGAGATTTTATCATTAAAAATCCTAATTGTTCCAATTTTTTAGAGACAATAACTTCTATTTCTACAAGTTATCAGTTTACATCAAGTTTTTTGTTTTAGTTTAGTACATGAATATGTTTAGTTCAAGTTATAACATATAGTTTGGCGATGTTAGTTTAATAATTTTGTATGTATATACAATTTTGGGGGAGGTTTCTTTAGACATTCTTCACGTAGGGTAATATAAGGATTTTAGGGGAGGTTTTTTGTTTTTTTTAGTTTGCTTTGATCTTACATGGAATTTAGTTTAGGGATAAAATTGTAAGTTTCTGGGTAAGATCTATTCAAACTCCCATTTATTCAAGATCTTGAAGATCTATTTACAACAATATCACTAGGGTTTTTTCCTTTTTTCTTTTTTCTAAGACTTTCACTGTAGATTAAAATGGTTTTATTTAAACGATTTGTGAAGCCTACAAAGCATACCCTTAGTCAGATTCGTGGCCTGGGACCTATGTGAAAAGAGTAAGAGTTCATTCATTTTCCAAACTTCTTAATTGTAACATTTTGCAAGGTCTCTCTCTCTCTTCCTCTCATTTTTACTTTTCTTCTCTTATCTCCTTTTATCATTCATTTAGCTTACTGTTTAGTATTTACTGTTCTAATGCTTGCTTGCTTCTCCTTTCTTATGCTAACTACTTGTATTTGTTGGCTTTGGAAATCACTTATTTTTGTAGATTTTGTAGTTTATTGTGATATTGTTTGGATTGATGGAATTTTGAACTTTGCTGAGTTTTTGTTTTTTGGCTTTTCATTTCATTGATAGGAACTGATCCATGAATCTGAGGTATATCGAATGCCCATGTGACAACTTTTGAGATTTGAAGTCTAGTAAGTAATCAGATCGGAGTTTTTATAAATCATTGTTGTTTTTGCTGTTTGTCATGTTGGGAGAAGATTGTTGTTTGAATATTATTAGAAGTGCATTTCTTTGAACAGGTGTTAAAGTAAAAAAAAAAAATTGTATTGTTGCAGTAATATTGTCATATTGCCGAAATTTTTCTAAAACATAAGAGTTATAAAGTTAGTTGTAGGTTAAAATATGGTAATATTCCTTAGTTTAACATTGAAATTTGGGATTATTACAATGACTATTGTGCAACTCGTTATTTATAAACTGCTTATATTAACGCAACTTGTATTTGTTTGTTTATACACTCTCATATGACATTGCTCGCACGAGTACAGGGAGGTTCTGGATAGAGGGCATAACAAACTCATCAGTAGAATAGAGAAAAGAATAACAAGTTTTGCATTTATTCCTTTTGGTAAGTTTGTATAAATATAGTTTCCATACTTCATGTAATTTCTTTTAGTATGATTCATTTATTTTTAAATTATTCTTAATTTTATATACTTAAGCAAGCATGTCTTCTTTGCAGATTTTTTGGGATAGTAATGACAATTCCAAGTAGACAACCAACTCTCTCAATCTTTAGTTAATTTTTTGTATTTGTTGAAAGTTAAGTTGTATATACAAAAGCAATTAAGATTTTATTTTGGGATTATTTTGATACGTAAGCAACCAATTACTGCTTTGTAAGTAGCTAATTTTGTTATCTCTTTGGGAGCTAACTATTATTCGTACTTTGTGAGCAAGACTTAGATTTAAATTTTTGTGTTTGTTGAGATCTTAATATATAAAAATAATTCTTATTTGTGGATAAATTATTATAATGTCATTTTTAACTTTGTGACCGACATTAAAAGTGGATTGGATAATGGCATTAAAGAAAACGAACTATAATTGAAAAAAAGGACAATAATTCTAGGCTTTAATGTCAGTTTAAAATTGACATTAAAAGGTTTCAATGTCGGTTGACAATCGACATTGAAGATCGTGTTATAAAAGGTCTTTAATATCGTTGTCTTTAATGTCAATTTTAAACCGACAATGAAGATGGTCTACAATGTCGATTTAAAACCGACATTAAAGACCTTTTATAACACGATCTTCAATGTCGGTTGACAATCGACATTGAAGATCGTGTTATAAAAGGTCTTTAATATCGTTGTCTTTAATGTCAATTTTAAACCGACAATGAAGATGGTCTACAATGTCGATTTAAAACCGACATTAAAGACCTTTTATAACACGATCTTCAATGTCGGTTGTCAACCGACATTAAAGCCTTTTAATTCAGTATTAAACCGACATTAAAGGTCAAAATTTTTGTAGTAACTATTCGTGACCATTCGAATAGTCATGTCTCTTCTTCAAGTTGGTTAATTACGAAAAAACATGTTCATTTATGAAATGATACAACTCTACACGAATGATTACAACCATTTATTCCAACAGTTTGTGTGAATAGTGAGGACATTTGCAATATTTTACATCTTTATATGTGAGTTGGACTTCATTTTTTTAGCCTGGTTGGCAAATAGCAAATGTATGAGCTACAGATTATATATATAGGGAAATTCTTATAAATAAAAAAAAAATTAAAAATATTTACATTCTCGATACTTTTGGAATTTTTTACTCTATAAAATGTAAATAATTTTAGATATTATTTTATATTTAGAAAGACCCAGCAACCCTATTTTGTTACGTTAAGTGAAAGTTCCTTAAATTAAATTTTGAAATGAATTTATTGAGGTTGAATAAAAAATATTACCGGCAAAGCCGTATGATGTCATACTCATACATCAATACTTTGTTTATAAGTCGTAATCTTCGAAAGGATTAATAAACAATTTTCTTTAATTTAAATAAATTAAAATAAAATACTAGAGTTGAGAACTCATTCCTTTCATTAATATATTCACACATTTAACACAATAGATAACATCATCAATAAAATAGTTTATGTTATTGCTTGTATTTGCTGAACAAAAGGAAGTAGGGGAGTTCAAAGGAATCGAGGACCGAAGAATTTGATCAGTTCAACCTAATCGTATGATTTGAGTCGGATTTGAGTACAAATAACTAAAAACCTTATAGATTATATTTATTTTTGGGTCATCTAAAATTAGTTCGAGTGAAGCCAAAACAACCCAAATCCAAATTATTATGAATTGCAAAAATATATATATGTTCGTTTGCATACAATTAAATTATATACAATATATTTATTTTAAATTTACTTAATTTCAAATTTTTTTCGATTATCTATTCTCCAACAACTTTTAAAACATAAATTTTTAAGCCTTTTAGAAAGCAATTTTTCAATATATTATATACATATTGAAATTGAGTTGCATATCTTAATTCAATGTTTGAAAATAATAAAAAAAAATGTATTTTACATATTAACATTTTACTCTTTCTATAAAAAAGAAAGTTGAATAAAATGATCTGAACAATTCAAACCAATCCAACTCAAATATTTCATAGTTGGGTTGGACTCGTTATTTAATTATTTAGGTTGAAAAAATTTGCAAGCTGAATAATTGAATTGGGTTTAAAATGTGTTTCAACTCGATCCAACACAAATCATGAAACACCCCCTGAAATAAGAGGTGCTAAAGTAAGCATAAGTCATAAGCAATTTAGCATGGAAAAATACTTTAGGTTGAAAAAAATCATAAGTCGAATAATTGGATTGGGTTTAAAATGTGTTTCAACTCGATCTAACCCAAATCATGAACATCTCTAAAATAAGAGATGCTAAAGTAAGCATAAGTCAAGAGTAATTTAGTATGGAAAATACTTTAGGTACATCTCGGATGTAGATACTATCTATCTTTATGCTTCTCACAAAATTGTCCAATCATATGTTTTGTAAAACTTAAAATATGGAGGCATGTTTCCATGTATGTCTCTGTGAATGTCCGTAACTTTGACAACATTTATTGTTTCAAATTCATAGTAGATGACTTTTATTCAATAATATATTCTTAAAATGATAAACTTTTTTAATATTAACGAATAAATAAATAAATTTTTATGTCAATGAATTAAAATTTTAAATTAATGAAATGAAGTAAACTAAATGTATATCCATAATAACTTGATCTTGAAAAAACACAGGTGGTTAAATTTTAAAAAATATAAAATCAATTACAAGAAAAATTAAAGTGAAGACACTCGTATATAATTTATATTTCATGTCGTATGCTTTTAGCAATCTAGCAAAGTCTCTATTTGGGCTTTGGCTCACAATAATAGGAGCCCAGGTAGTGAGCCCAAGAGTGATTGAGCTTTTAAAGGGAAATTGTGATTGATAAGTAAAAAGAGAAAACCAAAAATCGTAAAACAAGAGAATAATAATAAAGTAGGGAGAAGAGAAAGTAAAAGAGTCAATATATTCTCTATTCAATTATACATCTCAAACATTTTATTGATCACTATTCATAGAATTTACAAGATAAAAAAAGGTAAATATATGGAGAAAATAATGAAAAAGATATTTAGAGATATGTCATCTATGGACATTTATATCTAATTCATATATTTATAACACTCCCCCTTAGATATCCATAGTATATCAAATATATACTAGAGAAGGAAAAAGAATATAAACCTAGTGAAGGAAAAAAGAAAATAAACCTATGATTTGCTAGTGAAGGAAAAAGAATATATACTATGGTTTATATTCCATGGTATATAGAATAAAAACTTAGTGAAGAAAAAAGAGTACATTATTCATATATTTTAATAGTTGTTTCATTAAAAATCTTGCTAGGAAAACTCGATGGGATAAAACTATAGTCAAAAGAAAAAAGTGCAATACATTTATTTCCCCTCATGAAAACATCACTTATAACTCTTGGTTATCACACGTGAATTTATGTGTTTACTTTTCAAATGTTGTTGTAGGTAACACCTTTCAATAAGTCTTCCAAGTCATCTTTTGAAGAAATTTGTTGAATAGCAATGTTGCCACTTTATGATTTATTGTCTTCATATAAGAACACTATTGGCTATCCTTATGAATCATTAAGATTTCAACATGATTTAAAGTAGTTATTCTAATGATCTGCTTCATCGGCTGCCATAAAATATAAAAATCCTTCTCCATTTACTAAGTAACATGTTTAAGATCTAACTCACATGGATTAAATAAATAACATGCATCTTCACAACCAATTAAATCATAATTAAATTTATTAGAATAAAATAAATCAACGTAAACTAATTCTCAAATAAAACATAACATATGTTTAACTTTACTCTAATATCTTTCTTTGGGAAGAATATTATATTATATTATATTTATGTAAGAATATTACTAGAAATATTATAACATGTTTATAATTAGTAAAGATATATAAATACACTTATTTTCCAAGATTATGCTTCTTTAGGGCCTTTTTCTTTTCCGTTATCTTTTTTAGATTTAATGGTATATCTTTTCACATCAAGTGAATGAACCACCGTAGGAGTGTTCAACGATGTACCTATAAGATCTTTTATATATAAATTGATTCAACTCTGTCTGCTTTATGCTTTATCTGCAAGCTAAGACAAATCATCAACATATATGTAAATAATATATAGTAAATCTTGTGTTATGATTTCTTTACAAAAGGCTATGGATAAATAGGGTTATTTTAATATTCCCATATCAAGGATATAATTATTAAGATATTCACATAAAATATCATGACTACATCCATAAAATGTATTTTAAGTTTTTCATACACAGTCAAATAAATTTGATATCTCATGAAACTGTATCCACCATAGGAGAGTATATCTTCTCATAATCAATACTAGTTCTTTACGAGAATTATTGTGAAACTTGTTTCGCTTTATATATTGTGACTTCATTCTATTTATTTTTCTTACAAATAGTCACTTGTATCCCACTTGTTTAACATTCTTTGATGTTTGGACTACTAGTCCTCATGATTTGAAAAAATAAGTATTTCTGTTGGTAATTATTCTTTCCACATAAGTTAATCATTTCTATGTCCACATTTTTTAATATATCTAAGTACATAGCACTCATTTTTATAAATAATATCGTGAGTAACATTGTATGCAAAAAATGTTGTTAACTTATATAAGTATGATTTCATCTTTTTACTGTCATGAAATATTTTATCGAGATCTCTTTATTATCCTCATTTATTTTAATATTTTATGAGTACTTATATTCAAGATTTTTTCTAGAATACCCATATTCTTAACTGAGTCATTTTGATTATTGAATCCTTTATTTTTAAGGATCTTTGTCTTTGGAACTCATTTGTCTACCACGCTTCAAGTGTGGTGCAGAATCATAAGTAGTGATAACTTCTTGCAATGGGACATCAGTTTTAGATGGTGTATTTGCAACCATTATATATAATTTGGCTACTTTCTTGCATTGTAAATGCTCTATAAATACATCTAGCATTTGATTTACAATAATTTACAAATGGATATCTTTTGAACTTCAAATTCAAAGTGATTTGTATGATGATCAAAATGAGACAATATTTATGCATTTTCATTCAATTTCTTTTCCAACTTCATCATAGTTCCTTACTCTAATGTTAGAAAATTTTATCTCATTAATGACAAATAGCAAATTGTGTAGTAAATACATAACCCATCAAGGATTCAAAGTATTTATTAATTGATGTGAAATCAATTTCAACATTGATTTATAACCTCTTTTGAGGACTCATTTTAATTGTCCATCATCTTAATTGTTGTTGTGGAACAATTTAAATATTTATTGCACATCTTGCATATGAAATATATTTGGCTTCCGTCCATAAGCTCATAAACCATTGGCTTAGAGCATACACTATAACATGATCTCATACAAATTTAAAAGCTTTGTTATTTGAACATAAACTATAGGATGTTCAACACTTATCCCAATCAATTATCAAATATTTGGGATGCAAGCTCACTGGCAATATCCAAACAATTTTTAATTTCAAAATTATGTAATTGTACTCTTAACTATTTGAGCAACTAACCTAGCAAATAAAGTTTTGAAATGATAATAAGAATATATGTAACCATCAATTGGATGCACCAACAAAAATCATAAAATATTTAAATGGTTCACTTGAGATATCCAATTTCAATTTTAGTTAGTGAGAGTTTGATAATTAATCTCTTGAGAACAAGCAACACATGACAGTTTATTAGATGGAAGAATCTTCTAATTTTTCGGATGTCAATGTATATTTTCAATATAAGCTGAAAATGACTGATCATGTCAAATAAAAATGGATTTGAAATAATAAACTTCAGGTTCATTGTTGTATATATCAATTACACAAATATATGTGCAATAAAATTTAGAAGGAAAAAGCAAATAACTTTTTTATATGCATTTCCCATAGGAAACAATAGTTTTAATATATAAATACCATATATTATTCTTATTATCAATCTCTATAAATTATACCTATTACAACGTCTATCTTCTAAATTTACAAAACTTCTCTTTAATTTACAAGAGAATAAGTTATATATCAATTGTAAATTTTGCTCCTTTTTAGGAAAATATTTTCTTTTCCAAAATCGTTAATGAAGTCTACAAGACTTAATATCATATTTGATTTCACTTCAAGCATTTGAATTTTGAAAAGCATTTTGTCTACTTTTATGTATAATATGCATAGATGTATCATATGCAAAACATGAATATTAATTATTCTTATTTTCTTCGGGAGATCCAAAAAAAATTCAAATATCTCATAATACAAGTGGGTAAAAAAGAATAATCATCTCTTCAGGAGATTCTAAAAAATTAGCATTCAAATAATATCATAAGTAGGGTTAAAAAGTAGTTATTATCTATTCAAGAAATTAAAATAAATTCTCAAAAGACATCAGGAGATATGTAATTTAACATTTATATCTAATTCAAATATTTATAATAAAATGAAAAATTTCACAACACTTAATTCTATGTTGTATGTATTATACAATTGACTTAACGTTTTCCTTGGATAACTTAACATGCATACCAATTTTAATTTTTTCAATGCCATTTGTCAAACACTCACAGTTTAATAGCTTTTGATATATAAACACATATATTATATATGCTATATTCTATTGTCCTTGTTTGCACTGAAAATACAACATAAAAGCTAATGACGATGCATCACTTATCAAAGGATTTTCTTAAAATTTTGAATAAGGGACACTAGATTATTTTTTTATAGAAATGACAATGTACAATAGAGATAAGATGTTTGTCTAGCAAAATATATGTTTGGAACCAAATTAATAGAAAAAGAATTCAGGGATTTACTTGGGTAAGGTCAACATCTAGCACTTTACATATTTAAATATATACATGTATATATTGTATATACATCTAATTCATTAACATACTCACATGTATTTACTATCATATACCATGTCTCTTTTCAAGGGCTCATACTTTGAGAAGGCATATAATCGGGTCTCTAACAAAGTCTTTATATGCATCAACACAAAATTTACAGTATGCTCTTAAGATAAAGAGGAGGAAATTACAGAAAAAAATTGACTTACACTTGAAGAACAATTTATTCACGTAAATTCTCCTCGATCACGAATATTTTGATGGGGACACCACCAAGCGGAGCCTTCTGTATTCTCTTTTAGGTAGAGAATTGGCAGGAGGTGTGGGTTCTGCTTCTTTTGGAAAAGGGAGAGATCTTGAGAGGAAGAAGAAAATTGTTTCCTTCTGTGTGTTCTTAGGAGGGAAAAAAAACACAGAGAGCCTCTGATCATCAGAGATTAAGTGAAGAAGATGAATGTTACGTAAAAACTAAATAGCCCATTCCTCTACACGTTTGAATGAGAGAGAGAATTAAGGGGAGGGAGTTGTAACTCTCTCTCTTTAATTTTGATAACTTAAATTTAAAATAAAATAAAATAAATTTAATATATATATATACACACACACAATAACGAACTTATTATATGTATATATAACTATATGTTATATCAAATATAACACATAACTGGTTTTTATATTGCATCAAATACAATATAATCTATAGTTTTTATTTCTCTCAATCATTCATGGTATTTAGTATAAATCACATTATACTAAATTTAATTATATGAATCTCATCCATATAATTAGTATTTGAATTATATTCAAATATTTAATTCCTTTCAAAATAAACATTATATTATAATGTATCGAATACATTATATTAATTATATCACAAATATAATTAATTTTAATTTAATTATATCACATAATTAATTTAAGTAATTATATCATATATAATTAATTCTCTCGATTAATTTGAACAATTCAAATTAATCCAAAATTAACTCCAATAATCCCTGTATAGCTACAGAGGGGATCTTATGGACCTATAGATTGAAGCTCTAATGGTACTTGGATAATTAATTAAACTCATTTAGTTAAATTACCCAACATCCATTTGGAGTTGATGCTCTAAATCTCATGGGTTCTGTAGTTTGTAATTGTAATGTACAAAAAATTTATTTATTTAATAAAATATGAGATGTTTTATTTGACATTTAGTAGCATTAACCCATAAAACCAATAAATTAACATTCAAGGTTATCCTCTGTAGCTTAAACATGTGTGTAGAGATGTACAGGTGGATCATGTTTAAGTAATAGCCTAAATGTTCTGTAGTAGCTGGATAAGGTTGGATACCTTATCTTGGTGACACTATGAATACAACCCGCTTTATAGATGTTACAATTGTTGTAAAGTGTTACAAATGTCTGATCCTGATTATTCATGTAGAGACATGTGAGCGGGGGTGTTTTATACAAAGGATTTTGTATAATATTGGACCACAAAATGACTACTCTCGTTGTATAACACTATTCATAAAAGAGACTTACATTTCACCAGATGACCATAGGTGACATGACTTGAATCCTGAGTGAGTTGTGAACTCCTGCCTATGAAGGTGGTCTTTTGATTTGTATGGGTAAGAGTGGCCAAATTGTCGACTAAATAAGCCTACCATTTTGGGTATTCGTTTGATTGAGGAGCTAGGAACACAACTACACAAGACGGAACTCACTCATTCACTGATGTATGGGTAAATAGATAAATTGTTCCCTTAAAGGCTGATTTTGAGGCTTGATCAATGCTGTGCTACACTCTCTCTTGGTTTGAGAGGGGTTTGGTCACAGTTGGACTATGACTTATTGTTCATTAGAGGGATAAGTGGTACTTGAGGAGTTAGATGTAACTACAGGGGTAAAATGGTAATTTTGGCCCAAATGTACTTACGAGTAATTTGTGAGAGTCATCGCATTGTTGATTGGTTATATCCAATGGATACAAAAATATATTTGTAGTGCAAAGAGTGCAACTGTCATTGTTTAGTGGAGTGGCCGGCAGTTAATGAATGTTGAGTAATTTAATTAAAAGAGTTTAATTAATTATTCACATACCATTAGAGCTTCAATCTACAGGTCCATAAGGTCCCATTTGTAGCTCAACAAGGATTAATGAGAATTGATTTTGGATTAATTTGAATTGTTCAAATTAATTGAGGGAATTAATTATATGTGATATAATTAAATTATTTATATATGTGATATAATTAATATAATGTATTTGATATATTACAATATAAAGTTTATCCGAAAGGAAATAAATATTTGAATATGATTCAAAAATTAATTATATGGATTGGATTCTATAATTAAATTTAGTATAAATGTGATTTATATTAAATACTACAAATTATTGAGAGAATTAAAAAAAAACTATAGATTATATTGTATTTGATATAATATAAAAACTATAGGTTGTGTGTGATATTTGATATAACATATAGTTATATATACATATAATAAGTTATATATATATATATATTATTTAAATTTATTTTATTTTATTTTAAATTTCAAATTAAAGGGAGGGAGGACTCCCTCAATTCTCTTAATCAAACGTGAGTTAGGCAGTTTTTTGAAGAGTTTTTTTTTCATCTTCATCACTTTTTCACATAGGGTGTCTCTTTGTGTTGATTATGCAAACTCTCCCTATAAAATATTTTTTCTCTCCTCTAAAATTTTCATTCCCTCTTCCCAAAAATACACAGAGTCCACACCTCCTATAGATTCTCATCCCTAAAAAGAACACAGGGGTCTCACTTGTGGTGGTGTCATCACTGGGTGTTCGTGTTTTCATGATCTTTGGCTTCAAGGGTAAACACTCTTCTTCCTATTTTTTAATGCATGCCATAATTTTTTTATTTTGATGCATATTGTATGTCCTATAATTTCTTTGTTCTATGAAATTAAAATTTGGTCGATCCCCGCTTCCGTTATGGAACTTCACAGTTCCTTCAATTGATATTAGAGTACTGGTTTTCCAGTGGATTTCTAGAGAAAACGAGGCCAAAATCGGAGGAAAATTGAAGGAATTCGAAACTATACAGTGACTACTATATAGTAACGTTGCAACATTATGCCCTAGCATTGCAACACTGCGAACAATGAATGGAAGAATTTTTCGTAGTGTTGCAATGGTAGGTCACAGTGTTGCAATGCTCCAAGACGATTTTTTTTTTCAATTCGCCCGCAGTTTGGTTCAAGTTGCAATTGGCTCACATCTGGTTTGCTTGGTTCGAGAAGTTCGGGGTCGGTTCGGGTGTTGGGTGGTCTGATTCATGTAGTTCAAGACCCGATTCGCCTGTTTTGAACTGGTTGACTATTATTTCTATAATAGTTAGTTGTTTTTAATTAATTAAATTAATATAAGTGTTATATTAATTTAATTAATTGTTTAGGAGTCCAATCTCAATCCAATCATTATTTTAAATTATACATATGATGTACGATTTAATTTATATATTTATATATCATAATGTATGTCATATAGTAAA
Source organism: Benincasa hispida (assembly GCF_027475165.1). Lineage (NCBI taxonomy): Eukaryota > Viridiplantae > Streptophyta > Magnoliopsida > Cucurbitales > Cucurbitaceae > Benincasa > Benincasa hispida. The sequence continues at coordinate 68,242,224 of NC_143485.1, forward strand.
ATCTCACCATAGGTTATGCATTATTCATGCATCATTTATATTATAAATGTTATAATATATAGTTGCATGATTTAACTTTATAGCATGTTGATGCATCATATAATATAAATGTTATAATATATGTTTGCATGCATTAATAACTTAGTCATGCATCATTTATATTATAAGTGTGATAATATATAGTTGAATGTAGGGATAGATGTATGTTATTAATATTTCATTACTTTAGTATATAAGTGTTTTGTATGTTAAGAAATGAAATGGAATTGCATGAAGCATGTCAGTATTTTAGGTTATTTTATAATTGTTATAATTTACCTAAATATGCTTTAACATGCAATAATTGATTTTAATTTATTTCATTTCTTTTATAAAAGTTATAATTAAATGAAATTAGAATTAAAATCAATAATTCAGAATTGCATGCAAATCTTAGGTTAAAATCACTTTTTAAAATAGTTTTAAATATGATTCACATAGACCTAAGATCACATTTCTAATGAGATTAGAAATTAGTTTAATAGTTTAATAGGATTAATTTAGTTTTAATTAAAAGATTAAATTTGTAGCTAATATATCTATAAAGAACCTTTTGTCTAAGGTTAATTCTGTCTAGACTGGAGTATTTAAGTTGACGGAAGCGGAATACCCCTACCTGAAAACTAACCTGGAAAGGTGAATTAGATAGATTTGCTACAAGTATGCGATTATTGATTAAGGTTTATTATAGTGTTTAATGAACATTAATCAAAGTTGTTTAATTATCTAAAGTAAGTGTTACTTTTCAAAAAATCTAAACAATCACTTAGTAAATATAATTAGCCGTATTTTTCTAAGTTTAATAAACCATAGGTAAAACACTCAGTGGGATGAAAATGGGGTATATGATACTTCATTTTTCATTTTCACGTTTCTCCCCCTAAGTTTACACCGTGAAATCTATACTCAGCTTCGAGGCACCTTTGCTTGTGTCCCCTTATGGGTGGTGGTTTTTGTATAGGTCAATACCAAAGTGAATGGAGAGAGTGTTTATAGTAAGTGGGAGTGGGATGTGCGTCAACATTAGTTTATAGTAAATTTTCATGATCGCCCTCGAGGCCCCTTTGCTTTTGTCCCTCTATGAACAACATTTGCATGACTTTTCACTCAAACTCCAGAAATTGTATAGGATTGCTTTAGTTTTTCCCCAATCAATTTTTCCCTACGGTTGGCTTATTGAGGCGAAACTCTATAATCTAAAATAAGGGGTTACACTTATAAGAAAATGTTAAGCAAGTTAACAGTTTCTGGACCAAACAATAGTGATTGATATTTACAGTAACAAGGAGTTGTTTTGTATATTGGTTGAGATGATCTCATTTCAGTGAATAGGTACTTGATCACCCTATGGTGGCTTTTACCCTGCCTCACTGAAACATCATTACAAAATAGATGTCACATAGGGTGCATTATATTTTGCTAAATTTAATTGGTTTTTCAAATAGGCAATGCTTGAATACTAATTAAATAAATTGTAAGTTTCAGCAAATTCATTATGACTTCAACAACACTAAACTTACTCGTTGTCAACAAACTTACCGACGAAAATTACACTACATAGAAAAACACAATCAACATGACTTTAATCATTGATGACCTGAGATTTGTCCTTATGGAAGATTGTCCTCTTGTTCTTGCTCAAAATGCTCCTCAAAACGTTCGAGAGGCATATGAGCATTGGATATGGACAAATGAGAAGGTCCGAACGTATATCTTGGCAAGCCTTTCTGAAGTCTTGGCAAAGAAACATGAGTCCATGATCACTGCCTGTGAGATCATGGAGTCCCTGCAGGGATGTTCGGACAACCGTCCGCACAACTCAGATATGATGCTTTGAAAAACATCTTCAATACTTGTATGCTAGAAGGGCATCTATTAAAGAACACATTCTCAATATGGTGGTCCACTTCAACGTGGTAGAGATGAATGGGTCTGTCATCGATGAAGCCAGTCAAGTTAGCTTCATATTGGAATCTTTACCTGAAAGTTTCCTACAGTTTCGTAGCAATGCTGTTATGAATAAGATTGACTACAACCTGATCACCTTGCTCAACGAGCTATAGACATTCCAATCATTGATGAAATTCAAGGAACAAAAGGGTGAGAGAAATGTTGCTTCATCCTCTAAGAAGTTCTATAGAGGTTCGACCTCTGGAACTAAGTTTGTGTCTTCTTCTTCCTGTACCAAAAAGTGGAAGAAAAAGAAAGGTGGAAAGGGGAAACTAACCCACCAACTACTACCCAGAAGGGCAAGAAGACTAAGGCTGCAAAGGAAATATGTTTTCATTGCAACCATAAGGGACATTGGAAGAGAAATTGTCCAAAATGAAATAATCGGTGAAGGTTCGCAGTGGAAGGGGATCGATCCCAATGTTACAATTTTCACAGAATCCCAATTTTACAAAATAGGAAAAATTACGCATTTCAATCAAATTTACAACATTCAAATTCATAGAAGATTTTAGGGATGAAAAACGCTTACCCTTGTAACCAATCTTCTTCACAAACTCCTTCAATTTGGTCACGGACACTTTGATCAAGACAAAACGCTAAATCGAAATCCCTAATGACTACCACCACAAATGGTACCTCTTGTATTTTCTTCTCTGTAAATTTTTTGAGATAAAGTACTCTCATTAACCTTCTGCATCAAAATTGCCAGAGAGAGACCAATCTCACATTCCTAATTCAACACCATGATTGATGGAGAGGAAAAGTAGGGAGGGAGTTATTTTCATAACTCTCTCATTTAATTTAATTAAAAATTAAATTAAATAAAAAAATATATAAATATAATAACTAACTTATTATATGTATATATAACTATATGTTATATCAAATATAACATATAATCTATAGTTTTTATATTGTATCAAATATAATATAACCTATAGTTTGTATATACCTCAATTAATCATGGTTTTAGTATAAATCATATTTATACTAAATTATATGAATCTCATCCATAAAATTACTATTTGAATCAAATTCAAATATTTAATTTCTCTCAAAATAAGCTTTAGATTATAATGTATCAAATACATTATATTAATTATATCATATATAATTAATTCCCTCAATTAGTTTGAACAATTCAAATTAATCCAAAATTAATTCTCAATAATCCCTGTTGAGCTACGGAGGGGACCTTATGGACTTGTAATTTGAAACTTCAATGGTACTTGAATAATTAATTAAACTATCTAACATCCATTAACTGCCAGTCACTCTACTAAAAACTGATAGTTGCACTCTTCGCACTATAGATATATTTCTCTGTCCATTGGATATAACTAGTCAACAGTGTGATGATCCTTCACAAATTACTCGTAAGTAAAATTGGGCCAAAATTACCATTTTGCCCCTGTAGTTACATCTGACTTCTTAAGTACCACTAATCCTTCTAATGAACAATAAGTCATAGTCCAATTATGACCAAGTTCCTCTCAGACCAAGAGAATGTGTGACCACATTGTTTAAGTCCCGGAATCATCCCTTAAAGGAGAAATTTATCTACTTACCCCGACATCAGGGAAGGAATGAATTCTGTCTTATGTAGCTATGTTCCCAACTTTCCAATAAGCTGAATCCCCAAAATGGTAGGCATATTGAGTCAGCGATCTGGCCACTTTCACCTATACAAATCAAATGATCACTTTTATAAGCAGTAGTTCCCAACTCGTTCAGGATTCAGGTCATGTCATCTATGGTCATCTTGGTGAAATGTAAGTCTTTATATTAACGGTGTTATATAATGAGACTAATCATTTTGTGGTTCGGTCTTATACAAACTCTTTGTATAGGATACTCTTGCTCACATGTTTCCACATGAGTGATTAAGATCAAATCATTTGTAGCACTTTATAATACTTGTAATATCTACAAAGTGGATCGTATTCATAGTGTCACCAGGATAAGGTACCTAACCTTATCCATGTTAGGATTGTTGTCCTAAAGCTCTTGTAATCTCGTAGTTTGTAAACTTTGTATAAACATATTATTGTTAATAAAATAAGTGTTATTTTATGAAAGTAAGTACTATTTTATAAGCATATACTCAATCCAATAAACTAAGATCCTAGGTTATTTTATGTAATTTAAACAAGTTTGTAAAGACATACAAGTAGATCTTGTTTAAATAATTACCTAAATGGTCTGTAGTAGATAGATAAGGCTAGGTATCTTATCCTGGTGATACACGGATACGACCTGCTTTGTAGGTGTTACAAGTGTTGTAAAGTGCTATAAATGATCTGATCTTGATCATTCATGTGGAGACATATGAATGGCGGTATCCTATACAAAGAGTTTGTGTAAGACCGGACCACAAAATGATTAGTTTTATTATATAACACCGTTAATAATAGAGACTTACATTTCACTAGGATGACCATAGGTGACATGACCTGAATTCTGAGTGAGTTGTGAACTCCTACTCATGAAGGCAGTCCTTTGATTTGTATGTGTGAGAGTGGCCAGATGGCCAACTCAATAAGCCTACCATTTTGGGGATTCGTCTGACTGTGGAGCTGGGAACACAGTTACACAAGACGGAATTCACTCCTTCCCTGATGATGGGGCAAGTAGATAAATTGCTCCCTTAAGGGCTGATTGCGAGGCTTGAACATAGTGGCCACACTTTCTTCTAGGCCGAGAAGAACTTGGTCATAGCTGTGATACTTAAGGAGTTAAATGTAACTATAGGGGCAAAACGGTAATTTTGGCCCAACTGTAATTATGAGCAATTTGTGAAGGGTCATCGCGTTGTTAATTGGTTATATCTAGTGGACACATAAATTTATCTGTAGTGCGTAGAGTTCATCTGTTGATCTTTAGTAGAATTACCGCAGTTAATGGATGTTGGGTAATTTAATTAAAGAGTTTAATTAATTATCCAAGTACCATTAGAGCTTCAATCTACAGGTCCATAAGGTCGCCTCTGTAGCTCAACAGGGATTTAATTGAGAATCATTTTTGGATTAATTTAAATTGTTCAAATTAGTTTAGGGAATTAGTTATATATGATATAATTAATTAAATTAATTATATATGTGATATAATTAATATAATGTATTTGATACATTATAATATAAGGTAATATGAGAAGAATTTGAATATGATTCAAATACTAATTATATGAATGAGATTCATGTAATTAAATTTAATATAAATACGATTTATATTAAATACCATAAAAAAGTTGAAATGAATTAAATATTTAGATATGATTCAAATATTAATTATATCAATGAGATTCATGTAAAATATGATTTATATTAAATAACATAAATAAGTTGAAATGAATTAAATATTTAGATATGATTCAAATATTAATTATATGAATGAAATTCATATAGTTGAATTTAATATAAATGTGATTTATATTAAATGACATATATTATTGAGAGAATTTAAAACTATAGGTTATGTTATATTTGATGCAATATAAAACTATAGGCTATATGCTATATTTGATATAAGATATAGTGTATATTATATATATAATAAAGTAGTTATTATATATATATATATACATATTATTAACTTTAAATTAATTTTAACCTCCCCCCTGATCTCTCATCCATTACGTGTTGTGGGAAAGATGAATGGCTCTTATTCATCTTCCTCCATGAAATATTGAGAGAATAATTCTCTCTGGAAAAAACTCACAGAGAAGAAAAAAATCCTTCTCTTCCTCTCCATCTCCTTCCCTCTTCCATACCTAAAGGCAGAGCCCACACCTTCTGCCTATTCTCAAACCCTAAGGAGAATACAGGAGGTTCCAGTTTGGTGGTGTCCTAATTGTGTTTCCAGATCGTGATCTTGATCGAGGGAATTCTTGAAGAAATTCGTTCTTCAAAGGTATTTTCTTCTTCCCTTTCTCTTTAGAAAAGCATGTTGTAGGTTTAAATTAAATGCATAATCCTTCTCTTTTAATTTTGTAATTCTTGTAAGTTCTGTGAAAAACAAAAATTGGGACCAATCCCCACATTCCGCTGCGTAAACCTTCAATGGTTTTCTCTTCAATCCATCTATTACAAACCGTTTAGGTTATCATTTAAACATGATCTACCTGTATGTCTCTATATACATGTTTAAATCACATAAAATAACCTAGGATCTTATTTTATTGGATTGAGTATATGCTTATAAAATAACAATTATTTTATTAATAACAATTTATTTATACAATGTTTACAAACTACGAGAATACAAGAGAGATTTAGGACATCAATCTCAACAATCTTCTACTTGTCCTAAAGCTTAGGGAGCCAAATGTACAATACAAATAAAATACAAAATACAATAAACTAGGACAGACACTGTAACCCAGTAATACCTCTCACTTGCCCTAGACAATATGCCTCATATCCCGTAGACCTAGACTTTCTAGATGATCTTCGAACACTTTAGCTATGAAAGCCTTTATAAATGAATCAGCAACGTGTGCTCCAAAGTAATCTTCATGACAATCACATCATCTCGATGCACAATCTCTCGGATCAAGTGATATTTCTGCTCTATGTGTTTGCCTCTTTGATGTCTACTAGGTTCCTTAGGATTTGCCACAACACCATTCTTATCACAATAAAGTATAATGAGCAAAGACATATTTAGAACAACTTCCAAATCAATAAAGAACTTCTTAAGCCAAACAACCTCTTTAACAGCTTCACAAGCAGCTACATATTCAGTTTCCATAGTCGAGTCTACGATGAATCCTTGTTTGATGCTTTGCTAAACTATAGTGTTGGAGGAAAAATGGGGGTGCATGCAATCATGTATGGTACATGGCTTAAGCTATGCGTTTATGCCCATGCATTGGAGGTCATGCTTTGAAATGAAAAGTATGCGTTAATCTAGTATGCAATGACCATGCGTTCCTATCACAAGTTTTCTTGCTTTCTCGTCAAGTATAACGAGAACGCAAGTTTCTCGGGTAATTCGTAGTCAAACACGGGGGCTTGTCACTTAATAATGCTTGTGAAACAATGCGTTTGAGGCGATGAATAAAAGTAAAAAGAAGAAGTTTAATGGATTACACATTACTCCTACTCTTAACTAAACAGATTGAGCAATGTAAGACTTGCGATGAGAATTGGTACATACACAACAACTATTAACGCATAGTAATGTTTATTATCTTAAATCACTCGAGTAATCCCAGCTCATCACACTAACGCATCGCACACCTCTCGGTGGTCAGCCGTATGACTATATCTCTAGTGCATGGGTGCGTCGAGCATAAAACCGTGCCTATCTCTAGGAACAATGCATACTTTGCTTTAGTGCGTTCCATCTCTTACCTTCTCAGGCAGGTAGATGCGACTAATTAACTTATAGACAAGCATTGCAACAACCCATCGACAAGCATTGCTACAACCTTTCATCAAGCAAAAAGGATTAACTCACTATACTCGCACAACGCACACCTCTCAGTGGGTTGCTACATGTGTTCTATCTCTAGGCTACACGATTGAGTATGCAATTGCCTTTGATGAATAAACGATGGAGGTAAACGATGATAAAGATAAAGAAAATGAAGAAGATGGCATTGAAGGAATCAAGATGTGCATTGATTACAAAATTTCTTAATATCTTAAGCTAAAATGTAATACAATACAGAGATCAGAGGAGAAATGAAAGACTTTGCGTCAAGGCTGCTGGTGGTGCCATGGTGGGATGGTGAAGATGTCTCTCTCGAGCTCTATCTTTAGCAAAAGCTTCGATCGTCACTCGGTCTAGTTTGTGGAGATGAAGAATTCTCACTGAAAATCTCGCTCATGCTCTCATCTGTGATCGCAAACTTCTTGTAACGACCCGACCCCCTAGGACTTAAGTTAGGTCGTTACTAAATACATGCATGCATGGAACTCAAAACGACACTCGGTTATGGTGAAATAAATGCTAATTAAATAAGGTAAGTTCAAAAGACTTTCATTAATTTCAAATATTAAAACAATAGTAGGGTACCCATAAATCATAAAGGATAATAAATAAGTCTGAAAAATAATTTTTAAAAATAAGTTTTAAACATCAAAACTAAAAGTTAAGAGAAACATGAAAGGAACTCTAAATTTCATGATGCGGAAGTGTAAAAACTAGTCCCAGTGGCCCGATCACGAATTCCGCTTGTCCATCGCCAGCGCATCTCTACCCTTACCTGAAACAACAACATGAGAAAGAATGAGTATAAAATACTCAGTAAGTAACTCCACTACTGGGGTCAGGCTAGGCATCTATGTCCTCTAGATACCCACCTCTAGTGAAACATATAACTGTTCTAGTCCTCATGGGACACATATGCACATGAAATAAGAAGGAGACTGAGTCCTATCCTACTATAGTTAAGTATGCCCACTACCTCTGATGAATCCCGAAGGAGACACAAACTGGTGAATCCCGAAGGAGACACAAACTGGTTAATCGCGAAGGAGACATAAACTGGTGAATCCCGAAGGAGGCACAAACTGGTGAATCCCAAAGAAAGCACAAACTGGTGAATCCCCAAGAAAGCACAAACTGGTAAATCCCGAAGGAAGCACAAACTGGTGAATCCCGAAGGAAACACAAACTGGTGAATCCCGAAGGAAACACAAACTGGTGAATCCCGAAGGAGAAAATCTAATGGGCATCTAACTAATCAGTAAGGACATTTGCACAGTCTCAACATCATAATCATCACTGTATGAATCTATGACATACATATAAACCTCAACATCATGGCTCTACAACATACACATATACCTCAACATCATTGTTCTACAACATACATGTATACCACAACATTATCAGATCAAATACAACCATGGAAGCATATACCATCTCATACTAGCATTCAAGTGTCTATGTGCATAAATAAATAATTCGGATCTCGTAACAGAACATACTTTAATCATATTATATTATCAATCTTTCATGTTGTCATTCTGCCATAACCTTCATTTAACATGCTAGCATACATCTAATGCCTGGCCCGTGGGTAGTTCCAATAGTAAGATTACTTACCTTGATATTAGGTCGAACTAAAAAGCAATTGAATCTTTGTGAAATTCTTAAGTCCTTAACCAAGCTTTAAAATTAATAGTTAAGGCCAAATTCCAAACAAACAAATATTACAAAATATTTCCAGATAACCTTACCTAAGGTGTGATCTAATTCGAATTCACCTTCGAAACCTCCAATTTTAAGTCCAAATAATTAACAAACCAAACTCTTCTTCATCTTGAATGAAATTCTTGAATCAACCCCCTAATCATAATTTGAAATTAGGCTTACACGATTAAAGCTTGAATCAAATACATACTTCACTACCAATGTCTCAAATAAATTATCCATATGTAGCTTCGTCAAAAATCACTTCCAAATGACTTTACCAAAATTTCTCAACAACCAAAATTAATCCATAAGAGGGTAATCAAAGAATAAAACTTACCAAAACTCGCTAAAACAAACTCCAACTTCATTGAACAACAACTCAATACCTTCACAAACTTGAATCCAAAGTTGAAACACAATGGGTATCAACCAATTGATGCTAAAAGTAAATGAGTATTCAAGAATCAACCGAAAAAAAATCCAAACGGCAGAAATCCCAAATCGATAGATCCAGTGACAGTTGAGCAGTGGTAGATGGAGGTAGAAACTGACGTGACGGTTTTGGGCGGCGTCGGACGAGCTCACGAACGTAAGGAAGAAAAGGGGGTGGGGTTTGACTTAAAAACAATAACAATAATAATAATAATAAAACAAAAAAAGAAGTAAATATAATTACATTTAATTCCTTTCCGTTTTATACTATTAAATTCCTTTCCATTTCAAAAGAAAATTAATTCCTGCCAATAATTTTCCATTTGAATTTCAAATTGAATAATTTCACACCAACAATTAAATTCCCGCACTTATACTTGAAGTCCAAAATTCCAAAACTGCCCTCCAACTAATAACAATTACTGAAATTCCAAATAATAAAGTTACTGAACTTACATTATTACTAAAAAAATGTGCGAGGTGTTACACCTCTGCCTTAAGGCAGAAGTTCGGATGCTTTGAAATGAAGGTCCAATGAGCTATTTATAGAGTTTATATGTTGACAGCTATCATGATTGCGTTATGTTTCACTACTGCCTTTGTCGCGGTATGGGTAATGTCACATTATCTTATCTTGTTGATACTCCTAAAGTATACGTCTGAGCTTGATTCAACTGAAGTATCAACGCATTCTACCCATCTTGCGATCACCCTTCTATTTAACGTTATCACTCCGTGGCTGCAATCTCCAAGTGATTACCACATTTGCTTAACGACCGCAACTTCCATGCAATGGACGCATTCGATCACTGCAACTTCCATGCAATGGATGCATGCGATCACCACATGCGTTCGTCTATGCAATAGCTCGGCTTTCAGTGCATGCGTTTGATTTTGTGCTTGCTCATTTCCAGTGCATGCATTTGATTCCTGCGGTAGCTACAAAAAATAGGCACTTTCGCATGGAATAACGCATAATATTGGGGTTAGTGAGGATTTAGGAGTTGATCGACGCAAAACTCAAATTTTCACAAATTCTAAGTACTATCACCGCATTTTCTACTTATTAGCCCTCATAATTCTAAATAAAAGGCTTATAATAACTGGCATTTCTGCTAGTTATCACACCCCCAAACTTAGAATCATGCTTGTCCTCAAGCATGCGTTATACTCAAGAAATTCATAACTCACCTTCCGATGTTTCTTTGTGATGACCAACCTCTCAGAATATAATTTACTCGTACCTCTAACCATGGCCGCAATGCTCTCCTCCACTTCAGCTGCTTTTTCAAAGAGATCTTTTCTAAGTTAAATTCGGCAAGCCTTTGCTCAAAAAATTTTGATTCATTCTTCGCAACTTTGCGTTCAGCTCTTGAAAATACGTTCGTTCAAAACAATTCAAGATTAATAATGCGATGTTGAATCTGTTTACGCTCTTCGTTTTGGCTTACCCCCACGTGTGTCATGCAGGCATCCAACTTTGGTTGTGTTTCATATTTAACTCAACTCATGTCTTGCTTAATTTGGCTCGTGCCAGACAGAGGAATTGTGCATATGTGTTGATCCTGGAGACTTACCTTCGTTTTGGCTTGCCCCCACGGGTGTCATGCGGACATCCAATTACGGGTTAATGTCTTTCACAATTTAACTCTTATCAACATGGGTTTCCTCATTGCGTTGATAGTAGAGTTGTTATTTTCAATTTTTTTTTAAATATGAATGATCGCAATGTAATGAACGCAATTCTCCGAGACCACTGCCACCCCCAAACTTAGAGGTTGGCAGCGTTCTCAACGCAAGCTAAAAACAAACTCAACAGGAATACGGTAAAAAATGTTTGAACAAGGGTTTGCACATAATAAAACTCAGACTTTCAAAATTTGAAGAAGCTATTAAAAGTAAGGAAAGCCTTGCGATGCTTAGTTAGCGGATGCAGTGAATTATTTTTACCATCATAGATGCATCACAAAGGACCGTAATCGGACAAGGAGAATTTCAAAAGGATAATGCATAAAAGACAACAAGAAAAGAACCTTAAGTAGAATAACGCATGCGACAATGCGTTGGAATTCATGTGATCGAAGCTATGCGTTGAAGGACGGAGAGGATTCTTCCGTTGTAACTGCGCACAGAGAGTTATTATCGCACCTACAAGAAGCAAACGCACCACAAGGAAGCAGCCGCATATCCAAAATGACAATAAAAATAAACTAAACTAAGAAAACAAGGTAAAGATAGAGTAGAAGAAGTCCCTGGAGAAATTGGAGTGAAGCCACCACAAGGAGTCTTCCATGTAGGAGAGTGCTCTCAACTGCTTAGGTCAAGACTCGTTGTCCTGACCATTGAAGCTTCTAGCAATTGTTAGACGCATGATGGTTGACATACGCCTAAGACTGCTTCCAGCTCATGCGACAGATAACCTTTCTATCTCGGGGTCAACAATGACTTTCGACGCAGCACCTATACTTAAAATATTGTTTGTAGCTTCGTCGCACAAGCTACAATACGGCCAAGACTAAAAGGGTGCTTGCGAAAACACAAAACTTAACAAACCATTAGCTGCCAAGTCCCCGGCAATGGTTCCAAAAACTTATTGGAGGCAAAATGGGGGTGCACGCAATCATGTGTGGTACATGGCTTAAGCTATGCATTCATGCCCATGCGTCGGAGGTCATGCGTTGGAATGAATAGTATGCTTTAATCTAGTATGCAATGACCATACATTCCTATCACAAGTTTTCTTGCTTTCTCGCCAAGTATAATAAGAATGCAAGTATCTCGGGTAATCCGAGGTCGAACACAGGGACTTTTCACTCAATAATGCGTGTGAAGCAATGCATTTGAGGCAATGAATAAAAGTAAAAAGAAGAAGTTTAATGGATTACACACTACTCCTACTCCTAACTAAAGAGATTGAGCAATGTAAGACTTGCGATGAGAATTGGTAGATACACAACAACTATTAACGCATAGTAATGTTTATTATCTTAAATCGCTCGAGTAATCCCAGCTCATCACACTAACGCATCGCACACCTCTCGGTGGTCAGTCGCATGACTATATCTCTATAGTACATGGGTGCGTCGAGCATAAGACCGTGCCTATCTCTAGGAACAATGCATACTTTGCTTTAGTGCATTCCATTTCTTACCTTCTAAGACAGGTAGATGCGGCTAATTAACGTATAGACAAGCATTGCAATAACCCATCGACAAGCGTTGCTACAGCCTTTCACCAAGAAAAGAGGATTAACTCACTATACTTGCACAACGCATACCTCTCGATGGGTTGTTACATGCATCCTAGCTCTAGGCTACACGATGGAGTATGCGATTGCCTTTGATGAATAAACGATGGAGGTAAATGATGATAAAGATAAAGAAAATGAAGAAGATGGTATTGAAGGAATCAATATGTGCATTGATTACAAAATGTCTTAATATCTTAAGCTAAAATGTAATACAATACAAAGATCAGAGGAGAAATGAAAGACTCTGCGTCAAGGCTGCTAGTGGTGCCATGGAGGGATAGTGGAGATGTCTCTCTCGAGCTATATCTCTGGCGAAAGCTCCAATCATCACTCGGTCTTGTTTGTGGAGATGAAGAATTTTCACTAAAAATCTCGCTCATGCTCTCATCTGTGATCGCAAACCTCTACCTTAAGGCAGAAGTTCGGATGCTTTAAAATGAAGGTCCAAGGGGCTATTTATAGAGTTTAAATGTCGACAGCTATCACTTTTTTGCGGTATAGGAAATGTCACATTATCTTATCTTGTTGATACTCCCAAAGTATGCGTCTGAGCTTGATTCAACTGAAGTATCAATGCATTCTACCCATCTTGCGATCACCCTTCTATTTAAGATTATCACTCTATGGCCGCAATCTCCAAGTGATTACCGCATTCGCTTGACGACCGCAACTTCCATGCGATGGACGCATTCGATCACCACAACTTCCATGCAATGGACGCATTCAATCACTGCAACTTCCATGTGATGGACGCATACGATCACTGCATGCGTTCGTTTATGCGATAGCTCGGCTTTCAGTGCATGCGTTTGATTTTGTGCTTGCTTATTTCTAGTGCATGTGTTTCATTCCTGTGGTAGCTACAAAAAATAGACACTTTGGCACGGAATAACGCATAATATTGGGGTTAGTGAGGATTTAGGTGCTGATTGACACAAAACTCAATTTTTCACAAATTATAAGTATTATCATCGCATTTTCTACTTGTTAACCCTCATAATTCTAAATAAAAGGCTTATAATAACTGGCATTTCTACCAGTTATCATATAGCTACTCCATTAAGAGTAAACACTGACCCTAATGTGGATTTTCAAGAATCCTAATCAGTCTGAAAGTCAGAGTCCATGTATCCTGTCAGGATCAAATCTTTATCCCCATACACAAGCATATAGTCCCTCGTTCTCCGAAGGTAATTAAGGATTGTTTTGACCATTTTCTAGTGATCTAACCCTATATTGGATTGATATCTACTGACAATCCCTACATCATAGAAAATTTCAGGTCTAGTAAATAACATTGAATACATAAGGCTACCAATAGTCGATGCATAGGGAATTCGTCTCATTACCTCAACCTCTTGAGGAGTCTTAGGACACTGCTAGGTCAATTCTTCATAGGTCATTAACATTTACAGCTAGGTCAAATTTACCGTTTTACCCCTATAAATACATCTTGCTTCTTAAGCTCCCACTGATCCATTATTGAACAATTTGGTTTACAGTCCAACTAATAAACTATGACCCTCTCGATCATGAGAAGTCTGAGCCTCGTTGTTCAAGACGAGAAATCAGCACTTAAAAGAACAACCTATCTGCTAACCTTAAGTCGGGTAGAAGTGAATTTCATCTTGCAAAACTATGTCCTCAGCTATCTATTCAGTCATATCCGCGAAATGGGAGACTTATTGAACAGTGCTATTGGACTACTCTCACCTATGCAGATCAAAGGATAACTCTGAATAAACAGGAGTTCATAGTTAGCTCAGGATTAAGATCGAGTTACCCTAGATCATTGATTTTTTTTAAAAAATAGTCAGTTTTAATAGTAAACGGTTGTTATACAGAAAAGTGACTATTTCAAGGTTCGGTCTTATGTAAACTCATTGCATAGGATGCCCCCACTCACATGTCTCCACATGAATGATTTTGGGATCACATCATTTTTCTCAGTATACAAAATAGGCCGCATCCAATAGTGTCACCAGGATGAGGTATCCAATCTCATCCATATACTTATAGACCATTTTGGCTATATACAAAAACTTAATCCACTTTTATGTTGCCAGATAAAGTTTAAGTATACATATTATAGCCATGGATTCGTTATTGGATTTTTATAACAAAATGCAATATCAATAACAATTTATTGAATAAAATACTCAATAATACTTTTATTGATAAATAAAATATGTTAACAATATTTACGAACTACGAGTTTTAGGACATTCCCAACAATTATATTACAGTTCTGTGAACCGATGGATTCACTACTAAATTACAGCTCCGTAAACCAACGGGTTCACAACTATATCACTGCTCTGTGGATCGACAGGTTTACAACTATATTACAGCTTCGTAGACCTACGAGTCCACCACTATATTACAGCTCTGTGGACCGATGGGTTCACACCATATTATAGCTTCATGTAAGAACGGATTAAACCGTTCACTAGATGACCACCTAAGAGTGGTTAAAAATTTTGTGTGTGTGTCCCACCTACATGTTTCCATTTTTAGGACATAAATGCATAGTTTGACCCAGTAGTGGAGTTACTTACTGGGTTTTATACTCATCCTTTTCCTTTGTTATGATTTCAGGTAAGTGTGTTGGGGTTGATGCCCTAAATCTTGTAGTCTTGTGGTTTGTAATTATATTTATACAAACATTTTATTTATTTAAATAAGAGGTATTTTATTCAACATTTAGTTGCATTAATGATGCTTGATTTTATTGAATGGAAATGTGGATGATATGCGTTGATGAAATTATGTTGTGCACTCAAGTTTCCTCAGCGGAATCCAAAGGTAAATTCCATTAAGTTTCCTGGTAAGTCCAGGGTCGAACACAGGGACTTGTGAAAACAGGTTACATTGGTCATTTTTATGAAAACTTTGCGTTGGCCAAATAAATAAATTGTTGGTTTGTTTTTTATTGTGTTAATGAAAAAGTAAACAAATGCAGCGGGTTTGAGGAAAGTCATTGTGTGATAGATGCACTGAGTATGCGATGAACGAGTTGAGAAGATCTTTAGCTAGCGTTACTTGGGAATGCGTCAGACTATGCGATCATGCTACCACCATGTATAGCAAGTCATTTCCAATGCAAATGCGATGCTCCTAAGTCTAGGACGTATGTGTTGAATGAAAAAGTGTCCATAGAGCTTATCCCTAAGTCTCTACTCTTGTCCTATGCGATGATGCAAAATGCATAAAAGCAAGGTGACCGCATACAATCATATCCTATCTCTAGGATGCATGCGATGCGTTGATAACAAATAGTGCTTATTCCTAAGCTTCTATCTCTTGATTACACATTCTAATCTGACTCTCCCAAGCCTAGATTCTAACTTGACCTTCTCAAGCCTAGATCCTGTCCTTAGACTACCCTCTCGAGTATCTCTAATGGACGAATGAAGCACTCATAATACAAGATAATCGCATAGAGTGAAGATTCCCTAGTTGTGCTAGCTAAATGCTTCTCAACCCATTCAACTAATTTAGCTACTCATGCGTAAATAACAGAGAGTGAACAGATATAGAGAAGTAGATTCCATTTCAATAAATGAGTGGAGTAAAAAATAACAATGGAAGTTAAAGGTAGAGAGTCTGGTAGCAATTCCTTGCTGACCGAGGCTTTTACACTATAATCTCTATTCGATTCTAAAGATGTTCCCGCTTTTGCAGGCCTTGGCTCTCTCTCTATCCTTTAAGCTTATGGTGCTCTCCCAAGCTTACCGGAATGAACTATCGGCACAACCTCCTCTCTCGTGTTCGCCTTAAATCGAAAGAAAACTATGAATAAAGACGTGTGAACTGAAGTATGAAATCTCTAACTACTGAACCCCTTTTCTGAACATCGCCCTTGGTATTTATAGAACATCCAAGGTGAACGGCGGCTTCTCTATCATGATTATACAGATGGGACGACTTTAATTCCTAACTGATGTGTCGAATATTTGTCACCGAAAAGATGAATGTACTTGTGATCGTTATCGGCTGTCAACTTAATTCGGATTCGACTATTATCAGCTTTCTGTCCCATCGCGATTAATTAGCCTTTCACTCAGATGCGCTCACCATGTTACACTGACCAAGTTACGGCAATCCTTCTCGGGAAAATTTTTGCGAACACAATCATCGCAAAGCCTTGTGGGGAAGTTGCGCTCGACCAATGATTTCCTATGATCGCAATTCTTGCATTGCGTCAACGCATATTCTGCATAAAAAAAAACTAAAATCAACTGTTTCTATGCGATGAACGCATGCGACTGCTATATTATGAAATTGATGCTTGATGGACGCAATTTAACATGTTTTATCAACACAATCCAACATTGCTTAAGAACTTAGCACTATGATAACGTGCATTTCTTCCCGTTATCAATTAACCCAAAAATCAATAAACTAAGATCAAAGGTTATTTGTTGAAACTTAAACATGTATGTGAAGACATATAGGTGGATCATGTTTAAGTGATAACTTGAATGGTCTGTAGTAGATAGATAAGGCTTGGTACCTTATCTTGGTTACACCACAGATACGATTCGCTTTGTAGTTGTTACAATTGTTGTAAAGTGCTAAAAATGATTTAATCTGGATCATTCACGTGGAGATATGTGAGCGGGGTATCGTATACAAAGTGTTTGTATAAGACTGGACCACGACATGAATAGTCTCTCATTATAACACCGTTGCTAGAAAAGACTTACATTCCACCAGGCTGACCATAGGTGACTTAACCTGAATCCTGAGTGAGTTGTGAACTTCTACCTATGAAGGCGATCCTTTGATTTGTATGGGTGAGAGTGGCCAGATTCGCCGACTCAATAAGACTACCATTTTGAGGATTCCTCTGATTGGGGAGTTGGGAACACAGTTACACAAGAAGGAATTCGTTCCTTCCTTACTATTAAGTGAGTAGAGAAATTGTTCCTTTAAGGGCTGGTTTTGGGGCTTGAACAATGTGGTGCTACACCCTCACCTGCCCTAAGAGAGGTTTGAAGGAAATAAAACATGAGGATTTCCATGAGCAGCGGAATGATCGTTTCAAATTCCATTTGATATTGAACATACACAATTACAGTACAAGAAACAGAAACTTACAGGTCATGCATAATACGAAGTTACAGCATGCTTAAGATGAGATCAAGGGATAAAGTATCATACCTTTGAAGACTCATTCTTCAAAACTCCTTGGATCATGAACGCTTGTTCAGTCTCCAAGACAGCAACACACGAACGCTTAAACACAACAACCGCAACACAACACGATGAATAGCAACCACCACAAGAACACCGTGAACACACAACAAATGACCTCTAAAACCTCGACCTCAGTCGAGTTGAGTGAGAACACCACTAGAATGGCTACCTTGGTATTCTCGGTGTGAGAACCCAGAATTGTGGTCTTTGTGTGGACTTGGTTAGAGGAAGAGATCGGAGGAATGAAAATCGTGTAGATAATTAAGCAAGTGGGAGATGAGAAGTGTCTATCGTATAGACAAATGCTCAATCGTGTAGAAGAAGGCAGTCTATCGTATAGCAAATGCCCTCCATTCATTTAGCTACGACCAGCTGAGTGAACTATCATATAGTAACACTCTACGATCGTTTAGTCTCTCTTTCAGCTATCGTTTAGTGAAACAATTTCACTTAATAGATTTGTCATGAGTTCCTTTCTGAGAATAGGAACTCTCCTAAAATTAGGAAAACATTTTTCCTTTTATCTCACGGTTACCATAAAATCACCAATAACCTCCCACTCAATTGGTTATTAGAGAAAAAGAGATAATTATCTAATAATTAATATTATTATAAATATATATGATAACCAACTTACCATATTATATTTATAACCTATAGTTTTAATATTTCATCTTATGAAACATATAAATTATAGCTATTTTTCTATTTTATGGTACTTAATGTAAATCACATTTACATTAATTCTCCACTTGATGTATCTCATACATCACACCGATCATATCATATATAATCAAATTTCCTCTTGTCAATTTAAATATTTCAAATCAACCTAAGAACTGTTTCTCAACTTCAATCCATTGAGCTACCAAAGGGACCTTACGGACTTATAGCTTGAAGTTCCAACAGTACGTGAATAACTGACTAAACTCTTTAGTCACGGGATCCACCATCCGTTAACTGCCGGGCACTCAACTAAAGACCGATAGCTGCACTCTCCTTACTACAGATATATTTTGTGTCCATATCAACCAATCAACAGTGCGATAACCCTTCACAGATCAGTCGTTAGTATAGTTGGGCCAATTAACCGTTATGCCCTTGTAGTTACATCTAACTTCTTAAGTACCACTGATCCCTCTAATGAACATAAGTCATAGTCCTACTATGACTGAGTCCTCTCTTCCAAAGAGAAATTATGGCCACTATGTTCAAGACCTAGAATCAGCCCTCTACTTACCCCTACTTCGAAGAATGAGTGAATTCCATCTTCTGTAACTGAGTTCCCATCTCCCAAATCAGACAAATCCCCAAAAAGGTAGGCATGTTGAGTTGGCAATCTGGCCACTCTCACCCTTATTAATCAAAGGATCGCCCTCAAAGGCAGTAGTTCTCAAAACACTCAGGATTAAGGTCATGTCACCTATGGTCGTTTAGGTGAGATGTAAATCTCAAGTATCAACGGCGTTATGTAAAGAGACTAGTCATCTCGTGGTCCGGTCTTATACAAACTCTTTGTATAGGATACCCCCGCTCGCATGTCTCCACATGAATGGTCAGGATCTACCATCTATAGTAGTTCACAACACTTACAAACCTCTACAAAATGGGCCATATCCGTAGTGTCACCAGGATCAGGTATCCCTCTTTAATACTTATACTAACGACCTTTTTAGGTTATCACTTCAGGCATGATCCACTTGTATATCTCATATACATGCTTAAACTTACATACAATAACCATGGAGCTTTGTTTATTAGATATGAGTAAATGCCAAATAAAATAACTTTTATTTTATTCATAACAATGTGTATAGTTTACAAACTACGAGACTCCCGGAGAATTAGGACACCAATCCCAACAATCTCCCACTTGTCCTAATGCCTATTGGGTTTTATGTTCTAAAACTCATGGTTTGTAAACAATAGAACTTATTCTAAAAATTCAATAAGTTGTTATTGAAATAGATGTTTTGCTTATTAGAAATCCAATAAACCTAAAAGTCTCTTGACTGTTACATAAGTACTTGAACTTTATGTAGAGACATAAAAGTGGATCAGGTTCAAGTAAATAGTAAAAATGATCTATCGTATATGAATAAGGTTGGGTGTCTTATTCTGGTAACACTATTGGATGTGGCCTGCTCTGTAGTTGTTACAAAGAGTTGTAAAGTGCTACAAACGAAGTGATCCTAATTCGTACATGTTATGACATAAGGAGTGGGGGCGTCTCTGTGCAAAAGGGTTTGTACAAGATTGGACCACGAAATCAGTCACTCTTACTTTATAACACTGTTTACTTATTAAGACTGACTATATCAAAGCGACGACCTATGTAACTTGACCTTAATCCTAGGCTAACTATGAACTTCTGTTTATTTAGGATTATCTTTAGATTTGCATAGGTGATGGTTGGCTCAACAGTGTCGCCTCAATAACCTCCCATTTCAGGGGTAAGACCGGGTAGATAGCTGGGGGCATAGGGTGCAAGACAAAATTCACTCCTACCCACTGTTAGGAATATAGAGAGTTTGTTCCCTTAAGTACTGATTCTGGGTTTTGAACAAAAGGCCCCACTCTCTCATTGGCCCGAGAGGGACTTGGTTTGTTGATTTGATAAAAAATCAATTGTTCATTAGAGGATCAGTGAGACTTAAGGAACAAGAGGTAATCTCGGGGGTAAAATAGAGATTTGACCCAACCATTATTACGAACAACCTATGAAGGGTTAACTTATTAATCATGGTTATATCGAGTGGACATAATATATCTATAGTGAGTGAAGTTCAACTATGAGCTTTAGTGAAGTGACCATTAGTTAACGAATGAGGGTTAATTCGATTTAATGAGTTTATTCGATTGATCTTGAATCGTTGGAGCCCATGATTTGTAGGTTCGCGAGGTCCCCCTAGTAGCTCGTAAACGGATTAGCTCTGGAGTAGCGTGATAAGTTAATTTGAAACGTTCAAATTAAAATTAAAGAAATAAGTAATTATATAAGATATAATTACACGTTTAATTTTGAGAATTAAACGAAATTGGAGAATTAATATTTAAATATGATTTAAATATATGAAGGTGGATTTGTGTACAACTAATTTAATATTTGATATGAAATTAATTAGAATTATTTAAATTATTTAAATAATTATTTATTAATTTTATTAGAAAAATTAATTTATAAAATTAATAATTTTAATTTTTGAAATCAAATTGTTTTTCTAAAATCAAATTTGGAATTTGAAAATTGAAAAATACATAAAATGAAAAATGATATTTTCCATTGCCATCTTCAAGTAGCTCACCCATAACCCACCATCTTTAGGCTTCAATTACTCCAAGCATGAGCTGCAACTCATGCAGCTATCTTCCTTACATGATGGTCGACAATATATTGAGAAGATTGGAGTGAATTTGAGGCAATGCAATCAATAGAATTTTGCGGAAAATTAAGGTTGAAGAAGGAGTTCTTCAAGTGGGTTGTTGCTGTGAGTTATCCTCTAAGTTCCCTTGATTCAAGCTTATTTTGATTCCCACAACTCAATCTAGAGCACTAAGAGAATAGTGGGGAAGATCTTTTGGTGGTCTACAACAAGATTTGGAGAGATTTGCAGTTGGAAATCGAGATTTCAAGAGTTCTACAAAGGTATGACTTGAAACCCATTTATTTCTTCAATAGCGTGCTTTATATTCTACCAAAATTAATGAATTAGAGTGCTTAATGATCCTTGTCGCTTCTGTTGCTTGTTGATACAATCCAACATTGCCTTGGGAGACTAATGTACAATACATGAAAAATTACAAGTACAATATACAATAAACTAGGGCATACTCTATTCCCCAATATCACCTCCCACTTGCTCTAGACAAGATGCCGCATGTCCCGTAGACTCAGACTCTCTAGATGACCCTCGAACACTTTAGTCGTGAGAGCCTTTGTAAACGGATCAACAACATTGTGCTCCGACGCGATCTTCGTGACTATCACATCACCGCGATGCACAATCTCCCTGCTCAAGTGATATTTTCGTTCTATATGCTTGCCTCTACAATAACTCTGAGGTTCCTTTGAATTTTCCATAGCCCTGCTATTTTCACAATCAAGAGTGATTGGCAAATCCATATGTGGAATAACTTCCAAATCTGTAAGGAATTTCCTCAGGCAAACAACCTCCTTAGCTGCTTCACAAGAAGGTACATCTTCGGCTTCCATAGTGGAGTCTAGATGCATCCTTGCTTGATGCTTCGCCACATTACAACCTCTCATTCAGAGTGAACATTGACCATGATGTCGATTTCTGAGAATCTCTATCAGTCTGAAAGTCAGAGTTTGTGTATCATGTAAGGATCAGATCCTTATCTCCATACATGAGTATGTAGTCCCTCGTTCTCCGAAGATACTTGAGGATCATTTTTACCGTTGTTCAGTGATCTAATCCTAGATTGGATTGATAATGACTGACAATCCCTACTGCATAACAAATGTCGGGTCTGATACATAACATTTCATACATTAAGCTTCCAATAGCTGAAGCATAGGGAATCCGTCTCATCACCTCAACATCTTGAGGTGTCTTAGGACATTGATCCTTAGACAAGACAATTCCATACCTGAAGGGTAATAAAACCCTCTTGGAATCCTGCATCCTGTACCTGATTAATATTTGATCTATGTACGATGCTTGAGACAAGGCTAACCTCTTGTTCTTACGAGCTCAAATGATCTGGATCCCTAGAACATATTGTGCCTCACCTAAATCTTTCATTTGGAACTAAGCAACTAGCCATTTATTTGTCAGTAAAAAACCCTAAATCATTCCCAATGAGTAGAATATCATCCACATACAGTACTAGGAAAGCTACTGAGTTGTTGATGATCTTCGTGTAAACACAAGACTCATCAACGTTCTGATCAAAGCCAAACGATTTGACTGCATTGTCAAATCTAATGTTCCACGATCTAAATGCTTGTTTCAACCCCTAAATGGACTCTATTAAGCTTGCAAACTCTTTTTTCTAGATCTGGAACTACAAACCCCTCTGGTTGAGCCATGTAGATGGTCTCTTCAAGATTACCACTAAGAAAGGAAGTCTTGACGTCCATTTGCCATATCTCATAATCATAAAATGTGGCTATAGACAGGATTATCCTGATAGACTTGAGCATAACAACAGGTGAGAAAGTTTTCTCATAGTCCACTCCCTCAACCTAGGTATAATCCTTTGCCACGAGTCTAGCCTTAAAGGTTTGCGCCTTTTGATCTACACCTCGTTTTCGCTTGTAGATCCACTTACACCCTATAGGTTTTACCCCATCATGCTGATCTACAAGTTCCCTAACTTTATTGAAGTACTTAGACTCCATTTCCTGGTTCGTGGCTTTAATCCACTCAACTTTGTCAACATCCTCCATCGCTTGCTTAAAAGACAATTGATCCTTGACCCCATCATTAGAAATGACATTCTGGGCTTCAGTCAAAACCATGTAGTGTTTCGGTGGGTTCATAACCCTCCCAATACGTTGAGGCAGTCTCAACTCTTGAGATGGTTAACTAGATGAACCGATCTCAACAACTATTGTTGATCTGTCAGTCTGTTCAACAACTCTTGAACCCTCAATAGTCTCAGTCTCAATAGAAATCTCACGTAAAACAAGCTTACTTCATGGTTTATGATCCCTAATGTGGTCTTTTTGTAAGAAGATAACATTTGTAGAAACAAACACTTTATTCTCACTCGGATCATAGAACTATCCACCCCTCGTTTCCTTGGGGTAGCCTACAAAGAGGCAAACTTTTAAACGTAGTTCCAACTTCTTCGGATTAGCCACAAGAACGTGGGACGGACACCCCTAAATCCTAAAGTAGCGTAAACTACTTTACGACCTCTCCACATCTCAAAAGATGTTTCAGAAACACTTTTCGAGGGAACGTTGTTCATAATATAACATGCAGTCTCCACTGCAAAAACCCAAAACAAGTCTTGAAGATGAGCATAACTCATCATAGATCGAACCATGTCCAATAAAGTTTTGTTTCTCCTTTCTGATACACCATTCTGCTGAGGTGTACCTATGGCTGAGAGTTGGGACGTAATTTCATGATTTATCATATAATTTTGGAATTGGAGGTCCATATACTCTCCACCATGATCAAATCATAGTGTTTTTATTCTCTTGATAAGTTTTCAACTCAGCCTTATACTCTTTGAACTTATTAAGGGCTTCAGACTTGCGTTGCATTAGGTAGAGATACACGTACCTTGAATAATCATCTATGAAAGAGATGAAATATTCATATCCACCGCGAGCCCTAATATTCATCAGACTATAGAGGTTAGAATGTACAAGCTCCAAGGCTTCCTTGGCTTTGTAACCTTTTCTAGTAAAAGGTTGTTTGGTCATCTTGCCTTTGAGGCATGATTCACACACCGACAAGGAGTTTTCTTCTAAACTCTTTACAAGTCCACATTTCACCAACTACTCAATCCTATTGAGGTTGATGTGACCTAATCTTAGATGCCAAAGATGGTCGTTTTCTTTAGGAAAAACCTTTGGTCTTTTAGTTGTTGTCGTCGTACTGAACATTTCAGTATTAAACAAGGCTTTTATGACTAACGGCCTTAGTACATACAAGTTATTTTCCATTGAACCAAAACCAATCTCCATGCCATTCTTGAAAATAAACACTTTACTCTCAGAAAAGAAGATGGTATAATCTTATTCAATGAGACAAGAAATCGAGATTAAGTTCCTCTTGATATGAGGAACTACAAAAACATTATGCAGTAATAGATAATGTTTCTTGTTCAAAAATAACTTCATCCTGCCTACAGCAACAACTGAAACAACCTCACCAGTACCGACTCGAAGAGTCAAATCTCTCTGTGACAACGTTTTCCTGGAACTAAATCCTTGATAAGAGGAACTGATGTGATTATAGCACCCGAATCAAGGATATACGCAGAATCATCATTCTCTACCAAACACGTCTCCAAGACTAATAAATCATATTTACTGTCTTTAAACTTCCTCCTCTTTTGGAGAGTAGTGGGATTTGTATCAGAACCTAAATATTCTCCAAGTTCCATGTCAGAGAACACTTCTCGTTGATGAACTTCAATAGAGTCAGCAACACTTGCTTTCTCTTCCTAGAGATTAACTTTGGAACTGACATTACTGGTATATTTGTCATCTATCCCTCTGTGCTCGAAAGGTAAGAACTGACATTCAAACAATTCTTGCAACGTCCATGATCTCACGTGCAATGACCATGTTCTCAACCCTTTTAGCTAAAGTATCAGGTATTCTAGCCAAAATGTGAAGTCGGGCCAATAAATTAGCCTTCATCCACACTTCATATGCATTAAAAACACTTCGCGGTGCATCAAGGGTCGGGATTTGAGGACATTCCTCAACCATGACAAACTCGAGATTGTTTACCACGAAATACATTTTACAAGACTCTTTCCACTGTATGAAATCGATCAAATTAGAGGTATTTAACGGAAAATCAAATATGTTGTTGAAAACAAAAACACATTGACCTACGTTAGGTTTTAAGCAAATACTCATTGAAAAACATACAATATCCAATACGGTTTAGCAAAACTAACATGAATCCCATGTGACATCTAGTTTTGCAATGACTGTAACACCTCAAATTTTGTTATTAATGTAATTTCAGTATTTTCTAGTATTAAAGGGAATTTTTGGAATTTTGGAAATTTAAGTGTAATTATTGTGATTTGATCGTAAAGAAAGAGGTGATTCGTTTTAATTGTTTAATCAGAGGGAAATTGTGGAAATTGAACTTTTTATGTCACACAAATTTAATTTGAAACTGATGTCAGGAATTAATTTTATTTTGGGAGGGGATTGGTTAAATTCTTTTTTTTTTTTAGTTGAAAATTTTAAAGGAGCAAGGGATTTAAAAGTGGAAGGAAGAGAATAAAATAAGGTAAAATAAGATATAATGAAATAAAATAAAATAAAATATATGAGTTTTGTTGGGAATTTGAGGATTTGTTATTTAAGTTTTGAATAACCAACAAATTATGGGCCTAATTACTGGATTAATTGTGATTTTGAATTTTAGATATAAAGTTTGGAGGGATTTTAAAGTCTTTTGGGTGCTACCGATAAGATTATGAGTTCCGTCAATTTTGGTAAGTTTGGGTGAGTAGTTGATTTGGTTCCCTTTTTTATTAAGGGTAATCATTGAAAATTTAGTTATTATACTTTGGTTTTAATTTAGGTTCAGTTTGGACAAATAAATAGAACTTCAGAACTGACCTCGAACCAAGCCGCGACTTCAGTAAGTTAAATTTGGGGACATTTGATTTAATTCGGTTAATTAGATTTAGACCCCAAAGATGAGTTTAAAACTTTGGATTTATTATTTTTGGACTAGGGGTGCTAAATTAATATTTGTAATTTATGTTATAGGGTGGATTCAAAGTCTTCCAAGAGTTGTAAGAAGGTTAATTACTTGGATTAATTTGGGACCAAATTTGAGATAAGTAATCTTACTACTGGATATGCCAACGAGCCAGGCACTGGATGTATGCTAGCATGATGGATGAATGTTATGGTAGAAAGACAGCATGATGAACTGATAGTTTAGTATAACCGATGTATGTTCTTGCTTGAGGGTCTGAAAGATTTATTTGTGCACATAGACACTTGAATGCTAGCATGAGATGGTATGTGATTCCATATGGTTGTATTTGATCTAATGATATTGAGATATATGTGTATGTTGTGTTTCATCAGTTTGTGTTTCCTTCGAGATTCACTAGTTTGTGTCTCCTTCGGGATTCACCAGTTTGTGTCTCCTTCGGGATTCACCAGTTTTTGTCTCCATCGGGATTCACCAGATTGTGTTTCCTTCGGGATTCACCAGAGGTAGTGGACATACTTAACTATAGTAGGATACAACTCAGTCTCCTGTTTTTTCATGTGTATATGTGTCCTAAGAGGACTAGAGCAGTTTATATGTTTTACCAGAGGTAGGTATCTAAAGGAAATAGATGTCTAGCCTGACCCCAGTAGCGGGGTTACTTACTAAGTATTTTATACTCATTCTTTCTCATATTGTTGTTTCAGGTAAGAGTAGGGACACACTGGCGAATGACAAGCGGATCCGTGATCGAGCCACTGGGACCATTTTTTATGCTTCCGTTCATAAGACTTAGATTTCCTTCATGTTTTTGCTAAATTTTAGTTTTTATGTTTGAAACTTATTATTAAGAATTGTTTTTCATACTTATTTATTAACCTTTATGATTTATGGGTACCCCATTATTGTTTTTAATATTTGCATTTAATAAAGGACTTTTGAACTCCCCTTATCTATTTAGCATTTATTTCATCATAAAAGAGTGTCGTTTTAAGTTCCATACATGCATGTATTTTAGTAACGGCCTAACTTAAGTCCTAGGGGATCAGGTCGTTATAGTTGGTATCAGAGCCCATGTTTTGGGTTCTGTAGACTGACTTACTATGTAAGTCTAGATTGTCCCTGTGGCCTATGAACGGATTCCTCGTCATCGCCAGGTACGTCTTATCAATTACAAGTTTTATGATAGTTGTGCATTAATATATTTGTTTAACTTAAATGCACCAGTTATGTTCTAATGCTAAGTCAGTGACTCGTTAGAAGTTATTATAAGAGGATTATCAGATACGACACTACAAAAGGAGAAAAGTAAAGTAAGTAAATTATGAGGTCACTTGGTACTAGTTTATCTCATGGAAATTATGTTAGGAATGAACAAATATATGCCTCAGTTCAGAGATGCTAAAGATTGATGAAACTATGTAGAGTTATGACAATTTAGGAATGAAGGTATTTAAATGTTTAAGCCAATGAATAAAATTATCGAGACGAGAATTGATCAAGGACTAGTACTCAAGTATAAGGCTAAAAGTTATTTTATGAATAAGGAGGAAAAGAAAAAAGAGTCTATAAATTCATTGAAGATTTTGAGGTATTAAAAACCCAACATTTCGAGAAGAATTTTAGAAAGGATTCATAAGTCATAATCATTTGGGTAATACTACGACTTGATGGACTAGGTAAAGTATGTGTAATGATATGAAGGATTCTTTTGGAATACCTGGCGAAGTAGATGTCATTAAAGGAAGCTAAAATAGTTGGATATGACCTTGGACTTAAAGGGGTTAAAGCAAGGTGTTATTTGTTTAGGTTGAATGATTATTTTAGTATACCTAGACTAAACCCTACACCTTATTGTGATGAGAAGATCCAAGTTACGCAAATTTGAAGAAACAAAAATCTTTTGGAGTTTAAAAGTATGCAAATTGGCAAGGGGGAATTCTACAAGATGGAAATTCTTAGTGAGAAAGATAAAGACTTATGGAGGAGTTAAGTAAAATATAATTTAGTAAAGAGACTATATTCCACTTGGAAAGTGGAAAAAAAACAAAAGGGGGGGAGAGGTGTCTTGAATTTAGTGGCTTTATCAGAGATAAGTGTGATTGAGAGAAAAAGTATCCAAGGAAGTTTACTCTTTTGGAAAGAGAAAGAAATTTAATGTGTTCGAAACTACTAGTTAAGTATGGTTTGAAGGCTTGATACGAGAGGTTTCAAGGTATTTGTTCTAGTGTAAAAGAAGAATACCTCATTATCATGTGGAACTTTAAGACAATATGTGTTAGATGGAAAGATAGCTTATGTAGGTGATTGGTATGGAACTTTGTTTTAACACAAGAATCTATTGCCGAAATAGAAGGTCGAGAAGGGATAAGCTAAAATGGAGTTACTAGTAGTAGTAGATGATCGAGAACTATTGACATGGTATGTTGAGGATTCATTAGTTAAGAGGTAAATCATTAAGGGCATTAGTAAGATTTAAGGGATTCTGAGTTTGTGTGTTAGTTGGAAACATGAACTAGAAAGACCATCAAGTTGATTGAAAAAGGAAAATAATCTAGCTTGAGGTAGACAAAAGTGGTATACGCACAAAAGTAAGTAAGTTGGATCTTCCAATATAACCATTGGCATAAGGGCTAGACTTGGTAATAAAGTTGAGTTGATGACAAGAAGTTGCTAAATGTGGGTTTGGAGCATTACAGGATAGTATATTTTCTCTTGCATGGGCAATGAGTTAACTAGCTCTAGGGAGTACGAGCAATTCAAGTTAGGACTTATGAATCAAGGAGGTTTCATCGTAAAAGCTAACTCTAGGGATCAATTACAGTTATTACGAGGTTATGAAATGTGTTATCAATCGACTTTTGCTTTAGCACTAGGGATACCTGATCCGTAGTGTCATCAGGATCAGGTATCCCTCCTTAATCCTTATACTATAGACCTTTTTAGGTTATTACTTTAGGCATGATCTACTTGTGTATCCCCATATACATGCTTAAGTTTACATACAATAACCATGGAGCTTTGTTTATTTGATATGAGTAAATGCCAAATAAAGTAACTCTTATTTTATTCATAGCAATGTGTACAGTTTACAAACTACAAGACTCCGGGAGAATTAGGACACTAATCCCAACAGGGTCGATTATAGTTGGACTATAGCTAATTGTTCATTAAAGGGATCAGTGGTACTTTAGGAGTTAGGTGTAACTATAGGGACGCGGTAATTTTGGCCCAATTGTACTTACGAGCAATTTGTGAATGGTGAATGCACCGTTGATTGGTTATATCCAAAGGACACAAAAATATATCTAAAGTACGATGAGTATAACTATCGATTTTTAGTGGAGTGACTGACAATTAATAAAGATTGATTAATTTAATTAAATAGGTTAATTAATTAATCAAGTATCATTGGAGCTTCAATCTATAGGTGCATAAGATCCCCTTGTTAGCTCAATAAGAATTTATGAGAATCAAATTGTTTTTTGTTTAATTTGAATCATTCAAATTAATTAAAAAGAATAAATTATATGAAATATAATTAATATAATGTATATGATACATTATAATATAAATTTTAATGAGAGAATTAAATATTTGAATATGATTCAAATATTAATTATATTAATATGATTCATATAAGAATTATAGGTTAAAATTAATATGAATATGATTCATATAATTTTATTAGGTTATAGGATAACTCCTTCTACCCCTCAACTCCCTCATATACATGAACTTCATAGAGAGAGGACAACCACTTGATCTTCTTCATCTCCTTCCTAGAATCTCATTGTGAAAACTCTCTCAAGCAATATTAATTCCTCCTTTACCAAAATTAATTCAGAAGTTCACAACTCTCTATGATTCTCATCCTTTAAAACATTGAGGAAGACCTCGTGGTGGTATTCGTATTAGGTTGTTGTCAATGTGAGATCGGGGGAAGGTGACCATTCGTGTTCTTGCTGTGATTTGAAGAGGATTCGAGAAAACAATTTTCTTCAAGGGCAAGTCCTTCAAATTCCCTGAATTTTCTCTTAGATTTCATAGTAGACAACATGCTTAATGTAAAAATTGTTTATCACTTGTTTCCGTTTTCTGCTTTAATTATTCTATAAAATAAAAATTAGAGACACGATTGCATTTAATGCTTCTATTGTGGGTATTCAAAACCTTCAGTAAGGACAAAGATAAGCTGGTGAATGACAAGACGAATCCATGAGTTGTACCATTGAGACTTGTCTTCAACGCTTCCTTATAGTTTTCATGTCTTTTCTATTATTTAAAGTTTTGGAACTAGATCTTGATGTCAGAAAAAAAATTTAGATTTTTTTTTTAAAAAAAAATCACATGAATGTTATTCTTGGAGACTTCGAGTAACAGTTTTTTATTGATTTAAATTCTCATTTTATAAATAGTTTCGAAGTTGTCATATTTGTTTCTAAATAAATTTATGCACTATGGACATATTGCTATGATTTTTTTTTTTTCAAAATTTGCATCCATGAGGTATTGGCCTAGTATAGTCTTTGAAAAGTCAGATTGTTACACAAAGATTCAACTTTATTAATTTATTAAATTCACTAAATTGGCTATCGATGATAGACTTCAATAAATAGTTGTTAACTGTGAAAGAAAATCCAAGGTTAAGTTATCAATGATAGAATATATCAGTGGCTATCACGATAGACTTTCATCAGTGACTTGAATTTTGAAAGATTAACACTCAATGTTATGAATGACTATTATTGATAAACTTTTATCGTGATTATTAATAATAGACTTTTATTACTAATAAACTTCTATCACTGATATCTACCTAAGTTTGATATCACTATACATGAATATGAATGATATCTATCTAAGTTCTGTCACTAAAATCACTAAAAAATGATAATACCAATACACAAATACACAAATATTTAAATTGTGCCCCTCATTTTGGGTCATCTATAAACTTTATACTCTTAAAGTTTATAATGAATTATCAATTGATAATTCATTTTCTTATGTTTATTACTAATAGACTTTATACTCTTAAAATCCTATAGAAAGGGGAAAAAAACTATTGGTCTGTTTGATAATTTCTCATTTCTCATCTTTTGAGAAATAAACTTATTTAATAATTATTATTGTTTCTTATTTCAGACTTTTAAGAAATGTTTCTAAAAATGATGCAAATTTGAGGACTAAAAAAATTAGTTTCTTTCAAATCCGTTTTCATTTCCTATTTAATGTTTCATTATAATAATCAAACTTGATGATTGATTTATTGATATCAAGTCATTTATAAATTAGACACTTTCAAGTAAGTCTCGAGAAAGGAAATAAAATAAAAAGAAATTAGAGAAAGGAAAGAAAAAAATTAAAGAAATGATATTAAAAAAATAAAAAATAAAAACTGGAGAAAGAAAAGGAAAAACCAGAGAAAAGGAAAGAAAATGAAAAAAAAGGAAAGAAAATAATAAAAACTAGAGAAAAGGAAAGAAAGTTAAAAAAAATGGAAGAACGAGATGAACAATAAGATAAGAAGGAAAAATTGAAAATTAGAAAAAAAATCAAAAGCTGACTGATCAACACTTCGATATTTGTAAATATTTTAAAGGATGCTATATTTTTAGATTTTTCCTTTTTTTTCGCTACATACTACAAAGATCATAATTAAACTAACGTATTCTTCTTTTTTACCCACTTTTAAATCAAGATAAGCCCACGAAATGAATTGACAAGGCCCGATAATTCCGAATTCTGCATTCAGTCGATGGCCCAATAAGGCCCATATCGTCCCGACAGAACCAACTGTCGGGGAAAGTGTCGGTGAAATGAAATGTACCAAATTGCAATTATTTTAAGGCAGAAATAATGATGGTAACAATGGCGGTGCGCGTCCGCCGTACACCAATCTCAGCCGACCACATAATGGGCTAAATTTACAAAGCACGGTCCCATAAAATTAGGGTTTTATTTATTTATTTTGTTTTGTTTTCCTTTTTTTTAAGTTCCATAAAATTAGGGCTAAAGTGGGCATGATTAGTGGCTTTTTGTGAGAGTAATTAAAACTTACTTATAATAATTATTCGTAGTTGACCCTATATTCTAACCATTATTATTTACCTTCATAATTTAGACCCAAAATCTCACTTCTTAACCCTTATCCCTTCCCCACAAATAATAATTCAATAACTAAAAATGTGATTATAATAATTATTCAATTACGCCACTTGAAATATAAGTATAGTAGATGTGATTATGAAAATGTATATATTTTTTAATAATCACTATATATAAATTTAAAATATTTTTTTTATAATTTTTCTTTCAATCATTTAAAATATATAAAATTATCAGTTACATTGTGATAACCTCAATAACTTTCCATCACAATGCTTTCTTGTTTTTCAAATATGAAAATTTCTCTTATTTTATTTTATTTTTTATCATTATTTCACTAGCTCTTTAGACTTTAGGCATCATTTATTTTAGAGAAATTATTTAGAATCATGGATACTTGCTAGTATCATTATTATTTTAACATGTACAATTTTGAAAACAATCTTAAACCATAACGCGTAAATCAACATTATGTCAAATTATCAATTAAATTCCTATAAATTCTGATGTAGTTTCAATTTGGTTTCTATAACATTAAGATTCTTAATTTAATTTATTAATCAAATAAGAATATTAAGCCTATGCCACATAACAAGCTCCCTACTTTTGTTCATCTCATTCAAGATCTTCATTGAATTGAAGAGACATAATCCATTATTTTCTCCTTATCAATCAGAAGTGCAATTAAGTTGTCCATGAACTTGCTTCACATGCTCGCTAGACTAGGATTGAAGGCAATATGACTTGATGATCTCGCCCATTATGGACGTATTCTTTTTTACTTTTTTATATTATTAATTTATAGTTTAGTTTGTTTTGTTAAGTGTTGTTTTTCTTAACAAAAACTAAAAATATGATTAGTATTCAATATGCTACCAATATTTGATATAATGTAGAAATCAAATCGAAAACTTATTGAAATTCAACGTTTTATTCTTGTTACATTGTTCTTTTTTTTTTTTTTTTAATTTTTATCTTTTATATATATTTTTTAAACTTTTATAACAAAGTTACAAAGTGTTAATATATAAAATGTGTCAATTAGTTGGATTAAGATAAACTATAACAAAGCATGATTAAGATTTAAATCAAGCTTATAATGATACCTTAAGAATTAATTAGTATAAATTACAAGATTCGATCAAATAAATTCAAATAATTTGACAAGTCTCACTTATGATTAAGAAATCCAAACCCTAACATCGCTTCCTACGCCGAGTTATTATTAGAAGTGTTCAAATAACTCGATTACTTGAACAATCTGGACTACTCAATCCAAAATGTAAGGGTTGAGTTGGGTTAGTTTTATTCTTGAGTTGGGTTGGGTTCAACTTTTTCTATTTTTGTTGAGTTGGATTGGGACGTAGGTTAGCTAAAAAAAATTTAGGTTGGCCTAACCCAACCCAAATTTTATATATATTAATAATATGTATACATTTTTGTTTAAAGTTTGATTATTTCATATTGATTAATTTGTGATTTTTTAATATTTCTCTTTTAAAATTGTTATGATATTTATCTTTATTTAAAGTTACAATAAATATCATAGATATTTGGTATTTAGTATTTAAATTTTATAAATTTTAGTTATTAGTTATGTGTTATATATAAATTTATATATTTTTAATTAAAAAAAAGTTATAACCCGACAACCCAACACAACCGAACCCGAATTTTAAGGGTTGGGTTGGGTTGGGTCGGGTCATTTGAGTTGCTAACCCAATCAACCCAAATTTTCGGGTTAGTCCTAAAAATACCTTCAACTCAATCCAACTCATGTATACTCTTAGTTATTACCAACGAGATGATGGCTTTATTTTCTTTTTTTTTTTTTAATTATTATTATTTTTTTTGTCTTTCAACCATCAAATTATTATTGTAACTTTTTTTTTTTTTTTTTTGGTGGGATCGCTGTTATATATATAGAGAAGCAAATCCTCTGTTTTGGCCTTTGATGGGTAGACGAGGAGAACCTAAATTAGGTAGGAGAGAGATTTAATAAATTGATTAAACTAAAGGGCTAAAGAGATAAATAATTAATTACGACACACTGGATAATGGACGACAACAAGGTTACAAATGCAAAGAATTTAAATTTAACGTAAGCAGATCATTGTAAGATCAACATAATGATGACATATTGATATTTTACAATTTTAAATCTTCTTTTATTAATATATCTTTCTTTGCAACATGGGACAGAATA
This sequence comes from Benincasa hispida, assembly GCF_027475165.1. Taxonomy (NCBI): domain Eukaryota; kingdom Viridiplantae; phylum Streptophyta; class Magnoliopsida; order Cucurbitales; family Cucurbitaceae; genus Benincasa; species Benincasa hispida. The sequence continues at coordinate 68,276,962 of NC_143485.1, forward strand.
ACACCTATCTTCCTCACACTTACACTTGTGTATTTATAAAATAATTCATCCAAAAATAATAATTAAATTATTCCACTATAATAGTTTACAGTTTTAGGTACAATAATGGCAATTCATGTGTCTTTGTGAGATTTAGATCTACGTATATATGATCTTTTAAGCTTATTTTTTTTATAATTTTAAATTGGGTTAAAAATCACATTTGGTCCATGTTTCAAAGATATAAAAATTTAGTATATGAACTTTAGTTTATAACGATTTAGTCTTCTATACTTCTAAATTTGTAATAATTTTAGTCCAACTTAATAACTATCGATTTAATCCTTGCACTTTACAATTTGTAACAATTTAGTTCTTATAATGAAAATACTATCAAGATTTCATGAAAATTTCTTACATATGTAGATCGATAAACTTATTAATAAGGGTCAATTTTGTTTATAAATTATAAAGACTAAGTTGTTACATAATCAAAATTGACAATTAAGCTTGATGATATTTTTCACGATAATGACTAAATTGTCATAAGTTTGAAAGTATAAAGACAAAATTGTTACTTGTAAAAATTAAAAAGCTAAATTATTACCAAATTAAACGTATGAACCAAATGTAGAACCAAATGTTGATCGTTGTTGTTTGTGTGGAATAACCACGGCATTGAAAGCAAAATTCGACATGCTACAAGAAAATTAACCTATTTCAACCATCTTTTATCGGAGGTTATTAAATTCTTTAAAAAAAGATATACATTTATTGGAGGTATTGGAAAAACCTTTGAATAATATGTAATTTTTGTTGAAGATTAGTGAAAACCTTAAAAAAAGATATATATTTATTAGAGGTGTTGAAAAAACCTTTAATAAATATCTACCTTTTATCAAAGGTTATTTAAACACCTTTGAAGTGTATATTTATTAAAGGATTTAAAAACCTTTGAAAAATATATTATTCTTTAACGAAGGGTTTTAAAGAACTTTTGAAAAAGATATAACCTTATAAGACACCTTCGAAAAAAAATTACATTTATCAAAGAAACTTAAGAATCTTTGAAAAATATATTTACCCTTTATCGAAGGTTTTTAGAAAGCTTTTAAAAAATATCTAAGTTTTATTGAAGATTATTGTGACCTTTGAAAATAATATACATTTATTAAAGGACTTTAAGAACCTTTTCAAAATATATTAGGAAGATTTTTACAAAACCTTTAAAATATATACATTCTTACAAAAAAATTATTAAATTTTTTAAGAAGATAATATTTATTAAATAAGAAAAATGTTTTAACTTTTATCGAAGATATTTATCAACCTTTGAAAATACCTACTTTTATTGAAGGTTATTTAGAGTCTTTGAAAAAAATCAATATTTATCGATGAATTTTCAAAAATCTTTGAAAAAGATTATGATTTTAAAAAAAAAAAATAGAAAGGAAAAAAAAACCAAAATTAGAAAGGGAAAAAAAACCATTCTCTAGGTCTTAATTCTTGCTTAGAATCGTTGTATCCACTTTTCTAGTGCTTAATTCTCTTCCTCTTAAACACGTTGTCACTCCAGGTTATCTCCACTAGGTTGCTTCTCCTTTCGGTCACTTTGGTACTTCTCCTCTTGATCACTTTGTTACTTGTTCGGCATCTCCTCCGTCGTCTCCGTCGTCTCCGCCTATGTAAGATAATTTAATCATTTTTTTTTTCCTGTTGCATTATATGATTGTATTTGATTGTCTTTTTTTTCTTTCAATATCCATTTTTGTGTGTGTTGGCTCTGTAGACCGATTTTGGTATGGCTTGTGCTTCTTGTGGTAGCAATCATGCAAGATCGTTCAATCACATTGTTCAAGTTTTCGCTCGCCAATGTGGCAACAATGTCTTTCTTCTGCCTTTCGAGATTCATCAAGAGGTATGAACTTAGGAGATTCTTGTGTTCGATAAACTCTGAAAGCGAAACTGTTATTTATTGTTAGCTCTTAGAGTCCATCGAGAGTGCTAAACATATCAAATGATGTTATTACAATAAAACTTAGCTTCTTTGGCAAATGTTAATAGTGTATTGATTGAGCCTGATTATACCATTAAATTCATAGAGGATGTGTAGAAGATAGTTCGTTTTTTTTTCGTATCATACTCTAAAACCTCTTTTGCAATCAAACCTGTCTGAACTAGTTATTCCAGCCATGGGATGAGCACCTATGAAAAAGATATATACATCAGATTGATTGGTTTAATATTGTTAAAAAAGAGAATAGGGAAGAGAAAAACAACAGGATTACGTGGAAACCCTAGTGCAGGGAGAAAAACCACGATATAAAGTATTTTCTTATTTGTTTTTAAAAATGATACACTAAATACATAGGGATTCACTGTATAAATAGATAGTAGGAAACCCTAGGGATATTACACACTTACATAAATGCCCCTAGGTTAAAACTCTATTTCCAACACTCCCCCTCAAGTTGGTGCATAGATATCAACAAGCCCCAACTTGCTTACACAATAATTAAAATTTTGTCTCAATAACCCTTTTGTAAGTACATCAGCAACTTATTGATTTGAAGGAATATAAGGGATGCATATGTTTCCATTGTCTAACCTCTCCTTAATGTAGTGTCTGTCTATCTCCACATGTTTAGTTCTGTCATGTTGAACTGGGTTGTTTGCAATACTTATGGCAGCTTTATTATCACAAAATAATTTCATTGGAAGCTCATTATCTTGTTGGAGATCTGATAATACTTTCTTCAACCAGATTTCTTCACAAATCCTTAGACTCATGGCCCGATACTCTGCCTCAGCACTACTTCTAGCAACAACTTCTTGTTTTTTACTTCTCTAGGTGACTAGATTTCCCCAGACAAACGTACAATATCTAGACATTGATCTTCTATCAACAACAGATCCTGTCCAGTCAGAATCAGTGTAAGCTTTAACAGATCGTTTATTGGTTTTCTTGAACATTAGGCCTTTACCAGGAGTTCCTTTCAGATACTGAAGAATACGTTTAACTACTATCATATGATCTTCACAAGGAGCTTGCATGAACTGACTCACAACACTTATTGCATAAGAAATATCTGGTCTTGTGTGAGACAAGTATATCAACTTCCTAACTAACCGTTGATACCTTTCTTTATTAATTGGAATTCCATCACTCTTATCACCAATTTTCACATTGTATTCTACTGACGTGTCAACAGGTATACACCCAGTCATACCTATTTCCTTTAGCAAGTTCAGTGTATATTTTCGTTGAGAAACTGATATATCCTCTTTTGAGCAAGCCACTTCCATTCCCATAAAGTATCTTAGCTTCCTGAGGTCTTTAATTTCAAACTCTCTAGCCATCTCTGTTTTTAGTCTTGTGACTTCTACATCATCATCCCCAGATAAAACAATATCATCAACATAGACAATAAGAACAACTATTTTCCCTGATGTTGATCTTCTTACAAAAAGAGTGTGATCGGAATATCCTTGAATATATCCCTGTGCTTTCACAAACGTCGTGAACCTGTCAAACCAGACCCTTGGAGACTGTTTCAACCCGTATAGTGATTTCCTCAATCTACACACTTTATTTTTAAATTGACTCTCGAACCCGGAAGGGGGACTCATATAGACTTCCTCCTCAAGTTTCCCGTTCAAAAATGCATTTTTAACATCAAGCTGATGTAGGGGCCAATCTTTACTCACAACTACTGATAGAAGCACTCAGATCGTATTAAGTTTAGCCACAGGTGAAAAAGTCTCAGAATAATCCACTCCATATATTTGGGTGAAACCTCTTGCAACAAGTTTAGTCTTGTATCGGTCAATCGTCCCATCTGACTTGTACTTTATAGTAAACACCCATTTACATCCTACTGTTTTGTGTCTTTCAGGAAAAATCACCGGTTCCCAGGTTTTATTCTTTTCCAGAGCTCTTATTTCTTCCATAACAGTAGACCGCCATTCTGGTTTTTTCATTGTAATACTTATGTTATCTGGAACCACCTCAGTGTCCAAGCTAGTAGTAAAAGCCTTGAACTCGGATGTCAGATTACTATATGTCATGTAACTATGCATAAGATATTTAGTACATGAACGGGTACCTTTCCTTAGGGCTATAGGAAGATCAAGTGACGCATCACATTCTTTCACCTCTTCAGGCTTCTCACCATGATTTACTATCTATATATCAGAAACTTCAGTAGTATCTTCCACATCATCATTAGCACAGATCGTTTCATCCTCCGTAGCTTCAATCATTTCATCCTCTACAGTTTCCCTTTCTATCACTCTCTCCGTATCACTGCTTCCTTCCCCCTTGTCATGCCTGCCTTCATCATTCTCCATACATAAATCAACATCATTAGGAATATATATACCTGGACCTGATGACAAGTCTGACTCCTGTATTGGAGCCGGTAGTTCTGGTTCAATAGGTGACACTGCTTCCTTCCTGAAATTCTTCCTGTAGTACATTTTCCAAGGAATTTGATTGGTAGGAAGAACCAGACTATCATGATCAGAACTAGGTTTAGAAAAGGTTTGAATGGGCACTGACTCTAAAGGAATAGTATAAAAGGACTAGTTAGTCTCTTCATTTATGTTCCCCCTCTGAAGACGACTAATAAGGAAGAACGACTGATCCTCGAGAAAGATGACATCCATTGAGACATAGCACTTTCGAGATGACGGGTGATAGCACTTATATCCACGTTGATGGAGTGGATATCCAACAAAGACACACTTCTGAGCACGAGGAGAAAATTTCGTGCGGTTTAGACCATGGGAGTGAACAAAAGCAACACAACCAAAAACCGGAGAGAAACATCAGAGATCAACTAAGTAGTAGGAAAAGACTCTTTAAACAATTCTAAAGGGGTATGAAGAGTAAGAATACGATAGGGCATCTGATTAATGAGGTGAGCAGCAGTAAGAACTGCATCTTCCCAAAGATATGACGGAAGGGTGGCGGATAACATAAGAGATCGGGCTACTTCAACCAGATGCCAATTTTTACGCTCAGCTACTCCATTTTGTTGCGGAGTGTAAGCACATGAGCTCTGATGAACAATACCTTTAGAGTCGAGAAATTCTTTGAAAGAGGCATTAAATAATTCTTGCCCATTATCACTTCTTAAAATCCCAATCTTTGTTTTAAATTGAGTTTCGACAATTGTATAAAACTGTTGGAAAACAGATGACACTTCAGATTTATCAGTGAGCAGGAAAACCCAGATGAGACGGGTGTGATCATCTATAAACGTGACAAACTGCCGTTTTCCCGTGAAAGTAGTAACCGGTGAGGGACCCCATACATCACTATGAACAAGAGAAAAAGGACTCGAGGGTTTATAAGGCTGAGAATGGAAAGAAACACGATGTTGCTTGGCACGAATACAAACATTACAATTAAAAGAAGAAGTACTAGCATTACGAAATAAATGAGGAAATAAATATTTCATATATTGAAAATTCGGATGTCCTAAATGAAAATAGCATAACATAATATCATTTTCAGAAACAGAGAAATTTAAAGACATAAACCCCGATTGGTGATCATTCCTAGAGGAAGCCTCGTCAGAAAGGAAGTAGAGTCCCCTATCGTGTCGGACAGGCCAATCGTCATCCCTGATTTCAGATCCTGAAATAAAACTGAATCAGGTGAGAAAATTGCCTTACACCTCAAATCTCTTGTTAGTTTATGACAGATAATAGATTATATGATATTTTAGGCACATGTAAGATATCACATAGAATTAAACCATGAAATGGAGATATATTGCCCTTTTCTGCAACATGGGCAAAAGACCCGTCTGCAATTCGAATCCTCTCATTACCAACACTCGGATTATATGACATAAATAACTCTGAGGAACTCGTAAGATGATTAGTAGCCCCTGAATCCACAATCCATGGTTTCTTACCATTCACACTAATTAGGCCAAAAGAAGGAAAATTACCTGACTGTGCAATTGCACTCACCCCAACTATACTTGAGTTGTGTTTATCGTCACCAGGAGACTTCTTTTGAGTTTTGTCATCTACTGAATCACTTGCCAGGGCACGACTAGTATTAGATTTTTCATGAGACTGCCGTCGCTTGCTATTTGGGGGCTTCCCGTGTAATTTCCAACATTGATCCTTCGTATGCCAAAGCTTTTTACAATGTTCACAAACGGGAGGAGGTTTCTTATCACCATCAGTATTGGACGGCTTGGCAACGAAAGCGGCTACATCAGTAGTTGAGGTGGTATTATTCATGGCACACGACCGATCTTCTTCTAGTCGTATTTCAGAACAGACTTCTCGAAGTGAAGGAATCGGGCGCTGGCCCAAGATCCGACTACGAACCCTATCAAACTTTGGATTTAATCCAGCCAAAAACACATAAACACGATCTGCTTTCTCAATCTTCAAATATTAGGCCCCATCCTGTAGACAATTCCAGACAATTTCTCTACACAAGTCCATTTCCTGCCATAGCTTCAACAATTTGTTAAAATAAAAGGTAACATCCATAGACCCTTGTTTGGATTCATGAACCTGTTTATGGAGTGTATATAGCTGAGAGGCATTCTGCCGTTTAGAATATAGATCTTGTGCCGCCTCTCAGATATCCTTGACTATGGCAACATATAATAGCGGTCTTCCTATCTGGGGTTCTATACTATTCACCAAGACAAACTGAAGCAACGAATCTTCTCCTTTCCAAATTCGTTCTTGTGGATCACCTGAGGCCGACTTTGGAATTTTTCCTATCAAATATCCAAACTTGTGACGCCCTTCTAAGGCCATTCGGATCGATTGAGGCCAAAAGAAATAGTTCTGACCATTTAATTTTTTTTCCAATGATAAATCCTGCATAATTACCCATCGAACCAGATAAGTAGGAAACGTTAGGCACTACAGGTAATGAATTTACCAGATTTTATGAATAAACCGATTGAGGATTTGCACCGAACATTGTATCCAAATCAGAAATCTGCTGTTACAGGTAAGCTAACCGTTGTCTCACATTGTCTGGGTAACAAACTAAACCACAATTGATTGGAACAGGTATTGGTTGCTTGAGACCTTGGCTATTGGATGTGAAAAAACCATTGGGTCGACTGTTGAAGGAAACTGGGTCACCGGGTCGGGCTGGATGGCTGAAAGAGGATCGGTTGGCGCAAAAAACTGGACAGATGAGTTTTCGGGTCGGGCCAGGCGTGGGTCGGATCACGGGTCGAAATTAAGGACTGATCTTTCGGGTTGGGCCAGGCGTGGGTTGGATCGCGAGTCGGAATTAAAAGTTGCGTTCTTGGTTCGAGATAGCCTTGGGTCGGATCGGTTCCGGTCGGAATTAAAATCAAAATACCAGGTCTAGCTGGTCTGCCCTGGTTCAACTCGAACCTGTCCGGTTTGCTCCAGACCGGTACTAACCCTAATTAGATCATCACTTTTCTGCTCCTCGCCCTCGACACTGCTGCTTCTGCCTTGATAGCTCCGATCGACGGTCAACGTCTCCTCGTGGCCAGTTTGTTCTTCACGTCTGAGACCACCGACTCTGCTGTGACCGCCGTCGACTCTGCCATGATCGTGATAGCTCGGATCGTGAATCGATGGTTCCTCGCAGCCAATTCCAGCTCCGATCGGATTCTGACTAGTTCCGGAATGGTGATACCCGGTTGGCTGAGGGCAATTTCCCATGGATTGTACCTGAACGGCAAATATGAATTCCGGTAGGGCATCCTGAAAACATTCCTTTACCGCTGCTCGGATTGCCATTCTCATGTCAAAACTTGAAGACCCATCAACAGAGAAGGATTGAGGTTGATTCTCTTCCATAACGGCTAGGTTTTCGTCACCGCGCTCTGATATCATGTTAAAAAAGAGAATAGGGAAGAGAAAAACAATAGGATTACGTGGAAACCCTAGTGCAGGGAGAAAAACCACAATATAAAGTCTTTTCTTATTTGTTTTTAAAACTGATACACTAAATACATAGGACTCACGGTATAAATAGACAGTATGAAACCCTAGGGGTCTTACACAATTACATAAATGCCCCTAGGTTAAAACCCTATTTCCAACAAATATATATATTAACTTTATTGTTTATGTTTCATTCATAACTTTTTCTTTCTTTCTTCTAATAGCAGGGCACATTATCATTATTATTTATGAAACATAGCAACACACATCAATAATTCTCATTAAATTCAAGTGTGGAAGTTATTTGATACACGATCAAATTCAATGTTAGTAATTCGAAACCAAAATTCTTGCCTCGATGACTTGATTTGGAAGTTGAATCTTTGATTGTTTGAATTTATTCGTTTCTTTACAGGATCATGGTTTCTGGAAATTTTATTTGAATAAATTTTCATGGAGACATTGTGAATTTCTGAAGATTTGGGGATCGTCTTTGGGCATTCGGATTAATCTGTTGGTTAAACTCATAAATTTTAGATAAACTAAGGTTTTGTTGTTAGTGATTCTATTGAATATTGATTTGAAGTAATTCATAATATTTTGCAAACATTAATTATTGGAAATTAGAGAACTTATCTTTTTCTTTTACTTGTTTATTCTCTCTCTTGTGTATGTGATCTATAATCGTCAAGCCCCAGCAGATATAGGATGAAGTAGAAGCCTTACTTTCATATTAATTGATCTGAAGAGAATCTAAGCCTCTTCTTCAAGGTAAGGTTGGTGACATGATGTTGTCTATATAAGCAGGGATCCTTTGTAATACTTATTTATACACTTTTTGTGTTTATTGACGATCATTATGGTGGAGTTAGCTTTGCATAACAACAAATCAAAGTTCCTCCAAATGCATTGTGTGAATTCTAGTGGTACAAATAAACTTTAATTCATATATGATTGAACTTTCTTATGCATTTCTCAATTCGTATTTTCATTTGAACTTCTACTTTTTCCTTTTTGCTTCATCAAAATTAACCTTATAAACACTTCTACCTATAAATTTCATAAGAATTGAAACATGTTTAGGGAATGTTGAGAAAACAAGGCACAATATGTTCTTAAAAATCAAAGTTTAGTAATTGGCTTAGTGTGTTTGATCATGAACTAATAAAATAGATACAGCTGAAAAGCCTGACCTTGCTTGCTCCTCTTTTTTAAAGAAATAGCTTGAGTGAAAATCTGACCTTTAGCAATGACAGGAGTCTTTCTTAGTGCAATACCTTCAATTTGCCGATGTGGATTGAAAGGAAGAATGGGCATACTCTGGTTCGATAAGCCAAGGAAAAACAACCACACGCTTGGTTCGAGATATGAAGTTTGGTTATAACGAAGATCGATGGGTTATCGAACCAAGCGGTGGTTGTTTTTCTTTGGCTTATCGAACCAGCGTATGCCCACGCCATATACTAGTGCTAGTGCGGATGAACTTGATGGGAGAGGAAGAGATTAAATAGGGCATTCCTGGTCTTACTGTGCATTCATGCAGCGGGAGCTGCTACAATTGCTTCAGTGGGAGCTGCTGTCAGTATTGGAAACGTGTTCAGTTCGAGAAAAGCAAAATCTCTTTCATCTGGCTCCTTCCACGCAAGAGGACTAGGATCAAATGGTTTACAATAATGCTAAGAAAGAATAAGATCGAGACCATTTTAGGGTATTCTCAATGTACGATAGGTCAATCCAAATGCGAAAATAACCGTTTTTTAGAGCTACTAAAGTTGTGAGATTGAAAGGTCCGAAGGACTAAGCTTCACCTAGAAGCCGGAGCTCTCTCTGGCACTGATGTAGATGGTGACTTAAACGTAGTTCTGTTGGGTAGCACAGTTTTGATCACAAAGGGACCTGGGGACCATTTTCCAAACCTTTGTATCAAGAGGTAGGATAGTACGCTCAGTGAATAAGAATCAATCCTCAAATTGTTCTTTGGATATACGACTGGATTTTGATCTTCTACTTCATTACTATCTACTTCGTGGATTAAGCGGTGGTGGTGCCAGGAACTTCCATAACGTTAGCGTGATTATAATCTTAATGCTTTGCTCTTCCTTACTTGTTGGTAGTATTGAGGAGATAATCGCTAGGTTTGCTCAAGCTCCTCAGGAAATGACAAAAAGGTAGGATTGAAAGCCTGTACCTTTAAGTTTATATAATATTCTTAAATTTAAATTATGCATTTTTAAGAAGAAAAGCTATTTTCTTGATAATTGGCAACTGATATATGTTGTTCTCGCTGAGCAGAGAAGGAAAATGGAAAGCCTTGATGTAAGTAACTTCACTCTATTTCACTTAATTATATGTATCTTTATTATATAGTCTTTGAACCTTTTAGTAATCAATGTGAGATTGTTCTTATGTTTTTCACAATGACATATGATTTGACAAACATATATTATTAGGTATGAACTAGTCATTAGATATAGCGCTTTATAGGTGGCTAAACAGTTTTATCAAAGGAAGTTTCTTTCATATATACATCAAAGTCTGACTAATATGTTGTTGAGGCCCGAACAACTAAATGATTTTGAGTTCTCTTATATTTTAGATTAATATTGTATAGCTCTAAGGTTTCTCAAATTTTGGAAAAGTTGAGGAGAAGACATAGTGTCTTATCAAAGAGTGAAGTTTGCTTTCTTTTGACATTCAACTCTCTTTGTTTTTCTCTCTCTCTGTTCTGCCCTGCATGTCTTTCACCTCAACTCACAACAATATTTGTTAAAATTCATATTATTTTTTCCCTGTTATTGTTTTGGTGTTTAGTTTTTGGCCAATTGTGAACTGAGTAAACTCATTTTGTGATTGAGAAAAGAGAATATGTATCTTTACCACATCCCTTAGGAGGAGTGAAAAATCACCTCTTTTTTCTGGGTTGTGTGCAATTATGAAAATGCATACATGAAATGCTTAGAGGTGATTTCCTGAAAATGTATATTTTTCTAGAGTAATACACAGTTATGCTTGTTTTTGTTCGTCCAAGAGTTTATCATCTAAGGACATCTTTTTGGTCATTGTTCGTATACTGTATTTATATGTTTATTTTCTAATCAGAAAGATATATTTTGTATTTGTAGGTTTAGGAGCATGTTTTGCTTCAACCAGAAAAGATAGAAAGGATGGGTCAAAAGTAGCTTCAAGCAGATGCATTTGTTTCTACGGATACTAATTGTAATGATGGCAAAGATACATCAAGAATTTGTTTCTAGTTGATCGACTGTAATTTGATGTTATAGGATTTCGATAGTTTTTTTTTTTTTTGTACTTTTATGATATATAAATTTACTTTCATCCATGTCGTTGTCTATTTTTTCTATTCTATTTTTATACTTTGTGATTCAAGGTATTACAGGTAGATGGATTAGTAAAAAAGACCTTTCAAGATTTGTCAATAAATGTAGAAAGCTTTATGAAATAATTTTTGAAGGATGTATAATTGTTGATAAATAAGTTCTTATGAAGGTTTTAAAATATTTGAAAATAGCATTATAAGCATTTAAAAATAATGAAAACCTTCGAAAAAACTATTTAACAATAAATAATTATCGATAAATAATTTGACAATTATCGAAGACATATGACTTTCGAAAAATAATGATTTTCGAATTAAGTAAATTTTTGAAAAAGTTTTTTTCAATGGGATCTATTTCAACATTTTTCAAATGTTAGATAGGCTTTGAAAAAAGGTGTATCGAAGGTTTATTAAAGGTTTTTTCGGAATGCCTTTTGAATGCATTCAGACGGAAAGGCTGACATAGATGTTATGGGTGGCATTTTTTTTTGTAAGATTAATATCTTGTTTGATAATCATTTGATTTATTATTTTTTTTAAAAATAAGTCTATATCATCCACATTTCTTATAATGACTTGCTTCTTTCTTAAATATAATAGTTGAATTCTTAGTCAAATTCTAAAAACAAAAACAACTATTTGAAAGCTACATTTTTGTAGTTTTCAAAATTTATTTTAGTTACTTAAACCATTGATAAAAAATAGATAACTAGAAAGAAATTTTGAGGTGGAAGTAATGCCTATAAACTTAATTTTTAAAAATAAAAACAAAAAATAAATTGGTTATCAAACCAAGTGTAAATTAAAACTAAAATAAAAGTGTAGGATGAATAGTGATGTTTTAACCTTTTATAAATTTTATATTTATATAATTCATGTGTTGATAACCTCGTGAATCAAAATTAATATCATTAAATATACAAATTGATTTTAAAATTGTAATTCTAAAAGAAAATTGACGAGCGTCGTCATTGCATTGCCAGTAGATGTTGGTTTCCCACTTGTGTTCTTTTCACTAAAAATGTTGCTCCGTTTAATTCTAATTTTTAAAGAAATTCACCCAATTCCTCTCCCTCTTCACAAACAATTTCAAACATATATTATATTTCTAAGATTCTGTTGGTAATTATTTATTTTTTAATTTTTTATTCATAAAAATTAAATCTATAGACACGACTTCCATTTCTATATTCCTTTTTTTTTTATTTACTTTTAATCAATAGTTTAAAAAACCAAACTAAATTTTGAGAACTAAAAAAGATAACTTTTAAAAGCTTGTTTTTGTTTTTAAAATTTGGCTAAGAATTATACCATTATACTTAATAAAGATGCAAATCATTGTAAGAAATAGAGAGAAAATAGACTTAATTTTCAAAAAATCAAAACAAAAAACAGAATGATTGCGAAACGAGGTCGAACTGATTCAAAAAAGTTGGTACAATGAGCGATGAACAATGGTATATTGTCAAGAATTTTTGTTCATCTATCCTACATTCAACCATATAAACTAAAAAGATAAGTCAAGTAAATGTGACGGTTGTTGGTGCATAATTCTCGCCAGGCTGCTCCTTTTTTTGTTATTGGCCCTTGGTTCGAATACTTGATTCGAGCTAACTTATAAAAGAACCGCACTGATGTGATTTCATGAGTATATTTTCTTAGTTTGACTAAGTTCACAGATTATTACACCTTAAGGTAGTAGAATGTGACTATTTATAGAATCCATGGTGTAATATAGACATGTGTAATGTTGATGGTGTCTGTGTATCGATGTGGTTGTCAATGTTACATGATTTTGATCGGTGAGTTTAGCTCTATTATTATCCTTTTGGTAAAATTGCATAGACTCAACTAGAATACCAACTCAAGACTCAAGATCACATCTTTTCATTTTGGATCTAAATAACCTACTTGTGGACCCGTGTCTTGTCTTGAATATCCTTCGATAACGGTCATATTGAATAATTTTTCTTCCCTCTCATAAATGAATGAGGAAATGGGTATCTTAGAATTAATTTGATGCCCCCATATAGAAGCTAAGGATATAGAGAAACTTCCACAAGCAAGAGTCCAAGATAAGGCATGTGTAAAAAAGTTTTAAGAGAGAAGTATTTGTTTAAAATAAAGGCCATCTATGGCTACTACTTCACTGGAATTTTCCAATTTCCCAAGTTTGACCATCTCATGGGAACTCCCCTCCACTAGTTCATATCAACCAACTGCTCCATAATTCTATACAAAATTACTTCACTTTTCCGATCACAACACCTCAATAATATACAATATGTGACATAAAATGGTATTTGAACAAGAGAGATTTGAATTCCAAAAATTTTCTTATTTTAATTCAAGTTAATGTTCATATATAGTTTTTCACTTAAAAGGTTACTTTTTGGCTTTTTTAGAGTTATAAACACATTATAACAAAGCCATACTTGAAACAACTACTTTTTTTTTTCAAGGTGTATGTGACAAATCATATCATTGTCTATGACTGTGATTGCTTAATTTTGATTACAATAAATTACCATTAAGCATAATTTCCTACTAATTATGGGGTGAACAAGAAAATATCTTTTCCAATCACTTTATTTCTAATCATTTTCTTGATAAATACATAGTGAGGTGTTATATTAACATTTTAACTCCTCCAATTTCTCTCCATTTACTTTTTTCATTGAATTATATAAGAGCATACAAAATTCAATTTTTGTTATAATGGAGCTAATTTGTACATTTAAACTACTAACTTTAAGAAGGAATCACGTGTCTATTATCAATTTTAAGAGCTATAATTAAGTCGAGGTTGATAACATATGAAAATATTATTAACGTATTCAATCTATTGAAATGACACTCAATGATGGAACAAACACTTTGCGGGCCAACAAAATTTGAGTTTTTATGGAGAATTTGAAATGGATCTTATCACTACTCATAGCATATGATTATCGTCCATGAGAGAAGATGGACAAAAAGATTGAATATAAGGAAAAACATTTTGGGTGTGTCATTGAAAAAAAAAAAAGAAGTGGGTGTGAAACATCATTGAATAGGGACTCAAGTTAGAGGTTATGATTGACACACCCAAATACAAATATAATTAATTAGAGGAAGATTTTTTTTATTTGATTTTTTTTTTAAAGGGAAATTGGAAGTGGATGTCCAAATAAGCAAGGCAAGCAAAATGAGAATGGAGATCTTTGTCTGATGAACACAAATGGGATATGTAAATGAGTTATTGAGGTCCCCTCTTTAATTTCCCTTTTCCTCTTTGATTGAAATTTCAAAATTCCACAAATATTATCTTTGCTTTCAAAATTCCACAAGTATTATGTTTGCTTTCAAAAGCGTGCATGTTGGGTTTCTTTCATATTTGCCAGTTTGTATTTTCTTGTCTGCTGCTTGCCCTTCCTCTCCTGCCCCTTTCTTCTCAATAGGACCCCATAAATCATAATTCTCTCTCTCCCTTCAAAATACAGCAACTCGAAATGGTATTAAACTTCTGTCGACATATGATGTTTCAAACCATCTTTCTATCTATCAAAATGATATTAATTATATTAGAGGTAAAATAGTACTTTTTCCTAATTAATATCGTTAAAATTTAGGAAATGTACATAATAAGAAATAAAATGTAACTAATGTAAATATAATATATATAATAAATCCATTAATTTGTTTGAATTTAAATATTTTTAAAAATCTTAATCGATATCAACATTTTATTAACACTTTTCTTGAATTTTTTTATAAAATTAAGACTTCAACGCTTTAAACCTTGATATCCGTTTAGCCACATAAAAATTAAAATATTATAAAAAATTGTCATGCGACAAGTTATGGTTGAGCCACATACTATGTCGTAATAAACAAGTGCAACCTAGTCTTGCATGAAATATTTTTTCTTTTAAAATATTTTTTCTTTGTTTCTCACTTTCTCACTTTCGTTAATTTAAATATCTCTGAACTTTCAATGTTATGATATCTAGTAGATAACTTTATATTTTAAGGGAATTGTTTTGAGTATCAAATTTTGATTATATCTTAACATCTATGTCATTAACCTTTTAAATAATGTAAATATGGTAAAATATGTTAAAAATAATATAGATGACTAAAAATTACGTTACTTGATTTTTTTTCTATTCCAAAACTACTCTCATCTAATTCAATATGAAAACTGGCAAAATAATTTGAGGGAGTATATAAAATTCACATATTTGACAAATGAAGACATCTCACCATCTTTATGAGATACAAGATTTGAAATACATAATTTACTCAAGAAAATTTCATATTTCTTTGATATAAGTATATCTTCTACTTGGAAAATCTCCCTCTCTTGTATGTAAAAAGCTGAATGATGAGATAATGTTATTAATTGAATGTATATAT
Organism: Benincasa hispida; assembly: GCF_027475165.1. NCBI lineage: Eukaryota > Viridiplantae > Streptophyta > Magnoliopsida > Cucurbitales > Cucurbitaceae > Benincasa > Benincasa hispida. Next base: position 68,292,593 of record NC_143485.1, read on the forward strand.
AATATTTTAATCTCTAAAATCTATGGGAAAAAAAAACTAATCTTAAGTCTTATTTCATGAATAATCAAACAAGTATAGATTTTAAAGAGATGTGTATGAGAGAGAGAGAGAGAGAGAGAGAGTTAATATTAAAAGTGAAATATTCCCCTAAAACCAAAGCAAATTTAATATATAAGAAAACAAGAGAAGTGGTGAGGGAATAATGATGGAATGTTAGGGGAAATGAGAAAATCCCTTGGTTTACTACAAAATCCATTTGTTCCTTACCCTATATTACTTTCCCTTTAATTCTCTCTTCCCCTTGTAACAGGCTGAGCTGCCCACCACATGGCCCTCTCAAACACCTTTTTTGTTTTGAATAACCCTTATGCTCTTCTCTTAATCCCCTCCTTGAGAATAAAGTGATTTTTTTTTAAAGGACACCCCCACATGTTACTCTCTTTTGTCCCCTTGCTCTTGGAATTATCACCAATTCATGCCTAAAAGGAATACTTCCCATTTAGAAAGAAAGATATAGTTTTTGTACCAACCCCTTCAATATTTCCCTTCCCCTATTTCAAAATAGGGCTTTTTTAGATGTCCACAAAAGTCATCTAAATTATAACCATCAATAATGCAATTACTATTTATTACTCACTAACCCCCTTCTTTGCATGTTTTGGCCCCATTCCCCATCTCTCTCAATTTCCTTTTCTTTTCTACCAAACCCACACCCCTTATTATTATTATCACAACCTTTGGCCTTTGGGTCTTATATTATTTTTCTACCTAAGTAATATGTTTAATCCCCACAAACCCTACCTAAACTCAAATCTAAATACATATCAATTTTTACCAATAACCCCATTTTAATAATTTCCCACTCTATCTACCTTAGCTCGATTTTTATCGCTTTTACTTTAATGCGCGTGTCTATGTTAGTACATTGATTGATATGGTTCATTTTTCTTCAAACAAATCTTATAATTTTACTTAATTATTATTTTAGTTCTATCTTATCCAAAATAAAAAATTTACATGGTTTAGTGACTAAGATATATTAACCTTTGGAGTACTTTATGATGTGGAGATTAAAAAAAAAAAAAGTACCAAGTTTGCTAATAAAAATGAATTAAATATAATCCCCTAAGTTGTAAACTCAATAGTGATTTAACATAGATGTTGATATAATATAATATATTTTTGAGTTTAACTAGATACTTTGATCAAAATATTATAGATTTTGTGGAAAGCTTTTTCTTAAAACAACCAGACAGTGAAAGAAAACGTTGAAGGGGTTTGGGGGTTAAAGTGGAAGTGGTGAAGTGGTGGGATTATGGTTTTAGATGCTTTACATTGGGCATTGAGCACTCTAGGGATTCCCTCTGTATATATTTGGTTTTACTTTTACTTCAACATAAAGCAAAATGTTACTGCAGTCAAATGGTAAGCCAAAATAATAATAATAATAATAATAAAAATAAAAATACTAGCATTTGACACATCATTTTGAACATTTGGATACATTCTAAACTATACTCATCTTTTAACGACTCAATCTAACTACATAAAAGAAATAACTCAAAAAATATTTAACCAAAAAAAGAAAAACAAATTATAGTTAAATGACGGAAAAATAGATGCAGCTCAGGATACACTTAAATATTTTTCCTCATTAATGAAATGATATATTATTTTATTTGGTATGTACATCTACCACTATTCTTAAATATTGATTAAATTATAAATTTGGTCCTTATCATTTGGAGAAAGTTATAATTTAGAGTCTGTCTAGATTAATTTGAGAAAAAAATTATTTTTCAAAAAACTCATTTTTATTTAAACACTTTTGATAAAAAGTGATTAAAATACACTTGAAAAGTTACTTTGAGTGATTGTCAAACACTCCAATTCCTTTCAAACTGAATAAATTTATAAATTAAACACTTGAAAATATATTTCAAACACACACTCTCTATGATTTTAAAAATTAGGATTTTGTCCATATAGTTTGATACAACTTCATAAATAGTTTTTAATTTGAAAAAATTTCCATAAATAGTATCCTACCATAGGAATTATTTATGAGTCACATGGTTTTAAAATCACAAGGGCTAATTTCTAATTATAAATTATAAGATTAAGGTATAGTACGTAAAATTTTTCTTACTACCCCAATACAAAATAGGAAAAAGAAATTAAATGAAAGAGTATCAAATTTGTGCATGCCATTTTTTTTTTTTTTTTTTTTTTTTTTTTTTTTTTCTAGTCTCTCTCACACACATTCCCCTTTTTCTTTTCTTGAACCTCTAAAGATTCATCTGTAATATTCTTGAAACTTTATTACCCCTCCTTTTTTTTTATTATTGGATTTCTGAATGTTTCTCTACATTCTTTCACTGTTCTGATCAGACACAAAGAAAGAAAAAGTGAAGAGAGAGAGAGAGAGTATAGGTTTGGTTTAAAAAAGTTTAGATCCACACAGCATGTGAAATTCTCATTAAATTATATGTATATATATAAATGATCAAATTAATCCCTTGAAATCCTCTGCCCAATCTCACTCCTCTTAAGTCATAACATTTTCAACCCCTAAGGACAGTCAGAGAGAGAAAGAGTCTCAAATATAATCTTCATCACCTACTCTTTGTCTGTTTACACTTTGTTTCTCTAACAAAATTCCCCTCTGAGAAAAGAGAGATCCAAAACCAAAATAATGCTGGGAAACTGTGAGAAAATGCTTCTCATTTCTTCATCTCCTAACCAATGGCCTCAAGTAAGTCAATTCTTCTCTCTCTCTCTCCCTCTCTCTCAAATTATTACAGCAAATAAAAACTGACCACACCCCATCTTTGTTTTGTTGGTTTCTCTTTGGAATTGGAATAATATGTGTATGTATTAATTCTCACAACCCTTTTTCTTCCTCTTTTCTTTTGATATAGATGATGAAGAATAATAATCATCCAACCAATTTAGATCATGATCATCAAAAGGGTTTGAATCTTATAGGCTCATCTTCTGGAATAATAATGGACAACAACAAACAATTACCAACATCACAAGATCAAAAGACTCAACAAAAACAACAACAACAAGAACAACTCAGATGTCCTCGTTGTGATTCTTCCAACACCAAATTTTGTTACTACAACAACTACAGCTTGTCTCAGCCTCGCCACTTTTGCAAGGCTTGTAAGCGTTACTGGACTCGTGGCGGCACGTTGAGGAACGTCCCCGTCGGTGGTGGTTGTCGGAAAAACAAGCGTCTCAAAAGACCTACTACTGCCTCTGCCACCGCCACCATTACGCATTCCTCGTCGTCCCCCGCCCCGACCGCCCCGGATTCGACATCTTCATCTTCAACTTCCTGTAACACTAACCCACTTCATAATATCTTTTATGGCTCCACCTCTGATCTGAACCTTCCATTTTCCGGGTATGATCATCATCATCATCTTCAAACTCATTTAAATGCTCTTGGTTTAGGGTTTTCTTCTCCAAATATTGATCATAGGGACTTTAATCTTAATGGGTTCAATTCAAGTTCACTCCTTTCAGGCTATTCTAGTCTATTTGGTAATAACAACAATAACCCATCTTCTAATTCAACCTCTATTTCTTCGTTGCTTGCTTCTAAGTTTGATCCAAATCTTTTTGGAAACCTAGCTTCTTCTCAACCGTTTGATGATCATGTGATGGGATCTAACGGTGGAAATCAACTAGGGTTGAATGTGAAAGATGTGAAATTGGAAGATGGGATGCAGAGGTTAAATTGGGAGGATGATGATCAACAACAAAATCATCAGACAGATGAAATTGTTGCTCAATCTAATGATCATAATTCTCTTTTTGGTAATAATAATTGGACCTCTCAAAATTGGCATCATGATCCACCAAATCTTGCTTCTTCTATCACTTCTTCCCTCATCTAGGGAGAAAGAATTTTAATTTAAAAGAAAAAACCCCACTTTCTTGATATCTTCACTAGATTTTAGAATTTCTTCCTTTTTTTTTTCTCTCTACTTTGTTGTGAAGTTTAATGGGTCTCATTTGGTTCTTAAGGAAAAAAAAAAAGAAAAAGAAAAAAAGAAAAATAGAAAGAGCAAACTTTGGGGATCGGAGTGTTCATGTCAGCAGCAAGAAGTAGGAATTCAAATTGAAAAGTTTGTGAATTTTTCATTTTCATTTCCGTCTGGATTTTGCGCCGAGAGGAACCTCGATCCCTTTAGCTCAATTGACATACCATATGTGTTAAGAATTAAAAAATCTGTCGTTTGAATCTCTCATTCCGATCATCATTAATCAATCTTCCACGCAAGAGATTCTGTTGAAGCTTAGCTCTTTTGAAACTTTCAGATTTGGAGGGTAGAAGTTGTCATTTTTTTCCCTTTTCTTTAACTTTCCTCTTTTATTTAATTTCAGTAAGTTGGGTTTTATTTTGTTTTTTTGTTGCATTGTAAATATGGGGGAAAAAGAAAAAAAAAATCTACTTGATTTACACTATTTCAGCTAGGTTTGTGGGGTTTTAGTGGGGGCTGGTATATGTTGCACTTCCTCAATGAAAGATTAGATGAGGAAAGAACTTGACTTTTTTTTGGGGGGTAATTTTTCAACTTTTGTTAATTTGGTGGGGCTGGGTATAATGATGTTGATGTCATGGTATAGAGAAAGGGGGGAGATTTGGGTCTTTGGAAAACCTTTGTATTATTAATCAGTTTAAATTCAGCTCATCATATGGTTTGATCTGAAATTCTCTGTCCCTTATTATTATTTTCTTGCTTTGCAATATTTTGTTGGATGATTTAATTATATTATGGTTCATGTTGTTATTGGATGGAAATACTTTGGATTTAATTTGAATATATCTAGGTTAGTTTGAGGAAATATTTACATAGAAGTGTAGAGAATTCAAAGTAATTACAATTACATCATGGAAATTCTACTATTTTTAGAGGAATGTAGAGTGTAGCCATATTAGTGATGGAATATCAATTATTAAACCATAGTTGCGGCTAAAGTTAAACTAGATCTATAGTAATAATTACAATTATTATTATAATAATAATTTTCAATAAGTTTGTAGTTGTTAAGTCATATAAATTGCACTATGAATGAGCTATATTTGTTTAAAGTCTCTTCCGTACACAATCAAATTAACATATTGTTTTGTTTTTAGTAGAAGAGATTATTAAATGTCTTAATTAACTACTTAAAGTTATGCTCGACCTAACATAAAATTATAGCTTAAAGAAAAAAGGTTCGTTCTTTTTTTTTTCCCCTTCCCCTTTTCCGTTTTTTTTTTTTTTTTTTTAATTGAAAGATATCTTATTGAATGTAAATACTATGGTGAATGAAGTCCAAATGTTGAAGACTTTAGGTTAGTTCTTAAAGTGTCCTTTCAAAGATATTTATTTTTGGATAAAATTTTGTTGTTTTCCTCTTTCTTTTACATTGTTTCTTTTATGTATTTAGAAAGTAGATTTTTTTTTTGTTTGAAAAAAAAAATATTTATCAAACAAATTTTTCTTATACATAAAAATAAATAATACCACAATTAAAAAAGATATCAAAATAGTCATTGAAGTTCATCTTTAATTAATTTATGGGACTGTTTTCAAACAAAGAAAAACGAGTCAATTTATTTATGAATATAGTAAAATATCACATTCTATCAATAATAGATGACGATAGACTTTTTATGACTAAGTGTTGGACTTTTATCACTTAGTAATAGGAAGTTTATTACCGTCTATTATTCATAGATCAATAAAAGTATTTTTCAGAGTTTTACCGTTTAAAATAGTTATACTTAATTACGTCTTTTTTTTCTAAAATTAAAAAGGAAAAAAATTTCTCCATTCCTCAGAGACTACTACAGCTGTTATGGACAGCGAGTAGGGCTTTAGTCATCTGCATCACTCTGGACTTGGCCCAAAAAGAGGCCTACCGAATTATTCATCTATGGAAATATTATTTTGAATATAGTTTGAAACTATATGTTATCCAAGTATAAGAAAAGATAAATAAAATAAAATAAAATAATAATCTTAGTTGATAGTACATTTCAAACATGTAGTACAGTACGATAAAAAGGACACTATATATAGTGTATGGTTATTTTTTTATTTCTATACCGTTCTAACTACATAATTGATCCATAAATTGATCTTAGAAGATCAAATATATGATTGTCAATCCAAACATACTTCAATACATAAAAATATTCTGCAATCATTTGTTTAGGAGCAATTGCAAATATAGTAATTAGGTTCAAAACATGAACAAATATAGCATAATATAAAAGAAAATTTACAAATATGAAAAATTTTAAATAGTCTATCAATGATAAACTATATCGTAGGTAAGAGTCTATTAACTATAAAAGTCTATCATCGATAGACTTTACTATATTTGTAATTTGTTTTTTAAAATTTATTATACACTTAGTTACTACAAATGAAAAATTATTGACTCTTAATATTAAATTCATCCATAAGTTCATACTTACATGTATTGTACTTGTATTTTTGAATATCAAATCTATCATAGCACTATCTCATTATTGTTAATATCGAATCCATATATTTAGGGCTCATCCTTTCTCTCTAATGGCTGCAAATACTTGAGGTACCACTTTGATATATACTTTTGTCAATACTACAAATCATTCTCAAATATCTTAGCAATAATGAGATAATATTCACTTTTATGCCTACACATTGTTAGGTATTATTTTTTAAAACTCTCCATTATCTAAATGGAATTTTTTTAATTAAAAATTATGGACCCCATCTTTTTTGGAGCTTACGAATGCAATGTTGCAAAAAGATAGATGTAAATAAAAATATTAACTTTAGTTGCATATGAATTTCACACATACAAAATTATATTCCAATGGCAAAAAATAAAATAAATAAAAATTACTGGTATAATGCTATTAGGAACAAAATTTATTTATACCCTAAACTATCGAGGTGTGTTAAATAAAACTATGAACTAATAATTGCATTGAAATTAAGGAGATTCGTTATGTAATGCCCTAGGACCAGGATTCGGAATCCGGATTCAGCACTTGATGGCCCCGACATTCCCCTACATCCTCTACGACCTGGCAACGTCATCCTCACTTGCATTGGATGCTTCTAGAAGTGAAAATTTTCACCACAAACCAACACGAGTTCTTTTAGCATGAATGAACCGATATCACATCTGAATGAGAGGGATCTTAAGGACATGAAAGTATGGTTAAGAAAGGCTTAAAAGAATTGAAAGTTACTACTATACCAACAAAGTGCACCTTCCTTTTCTGTGGCTTAATCATAAAAACTCAAAAGTTAAGTGTGCTTAGCTTGGAGCAATCCTATGTTGGGTGACCTCTTGGGAATTTTTCCTATGATGCATGTGAGTGAGGACAAAGCATGTTGAAAGGACCCGTGTACCTGTGTTGGTTTGTGGAGACAACTTCCACATCTAAAAAGCATTCAAGGTAAGGGAATGAACCCCTGGGTCCGTTTTCAAATTTAATTTTCGCCCTGCGCGCAAGGCTTTTTCTCATCGTTCAGAACTCCACACTAGTCCGTTTTCAAATTTTAACTCGCTGGAAAGTTCGCGCATTAAAATTGGGCCCCGCGGCATCCCCGCCGGGCCCGATAGCCGTTTGGGGCACCAAACGAGCTCCGTTCCCAAAACTGCCTATGCGCACAACTTTTTCTCATCGTTCTGAACCCCTGGTTCGATTTTAAAATTTCGCCCGCCGAAAAGTTGGCGTACTAAAATTGGGCCCCAGGGCACCCCCCAGGCCCGATAGCCGTTTGGGGCAGCAAACAAGCTCCGTTCCCAAAATCGCCTGTGCACACATCTTTTTCTCATCGTGCTGAACCCCTGGGTCCGTTTTAAAATTTTCGCCCGCTGGAAAGTTCGCGCACTAAAATTGGGCCCCAGGGCCCCTGTCGAGTCCGATAGCCGTTTGGGGCAACAAACGAGCTCCATTCCCAAAATTGCCTGCGCACACATCTTTTTCTCATCGTGTAGAGCCCCTGGGTTCGTTTTAAAATTTTCACTGACTAGAAAGTTCGCGCACTAAAATTAGGCCTCGGGGCACATCTGCCGGGCCCGATAGCCGTTTGAGGTACCAAACGAGCTCCGTTCTCAAAATCTTTTACACACACAGCTTTTTCTCATCGTTTTGAACCCCTGGGTCTGTTTTCAAATTTTCGCTTGCCGGAAAGTTCGCACACTAAAATTGGGCCCCGGGGCACCCCTGCCGGGCCCGATAGCCGTTTGGGGCACCAAACGAGCTCGTTCCCAAAACCGCCTACACGCACGACCTTGTTTCATCGCTCTGAACCCCTGGGTCCGTTTTCAAATTTTCCCCCGCTAGAAAGTTCGCGCATTACAATTGGGCCCTGGGGCGCCACCACCGGGCCTGATAGCCGTTTAGGTCCCCAAACGAGCTCTATTTCCAAAACCACCTACGCACATGACTTTTTCTCATCGTTCTGAACCTCTGGATCCATTTTCAAATTTTCGCTCGCCGGAAAGTTTGCGCACTAAAATTGGGCGCCGGGGCACCAAAACGAGCTCCGTTCCCAAAACCGTCTGCGCGCACGACTTTTTCTCATCGTGTTAAACACTTGGGTCCGTTTTAAAATTTTCGCCAGTCAAAAAGTTAGGGCACTAAAATTGGGCCTTGGGACACCAAACGAACTCCGTTCCCAAAACCGTCTGTGCGCACGGCTTTTTCTCATCGTTCTGAACCCCCGAGTCTGTTTTAGAATTTTCGCCCGCCGGAAAGTTCGCGCACTAAAATTGAGACCCGGGGCACCCCTTCCGAGCAAAATAGCTGTTTGGGATACCAAACGAGCTCCATTCCCAAAACCGTCTGCACGCACGGATTTTTATCATCGTTTTGAACCCTTGGGTCCGTTTTCAAATTCTCGCCCGCCGGAAAGTTCGAGCACTAAAATTGAGCTCCGAAGCACCCCCGTTGGGCCCGATAGCCATTTGCGGCACCAAACAAGCTCGTTCCCAAAATCACCTGCGGCGCGGCTTTGTTTCATCGCTCTGAACTCCTGGGTCCATTTTCAAATTTTCGCCTGCCGGAAAGTTTGCGCACTACAATTAGGCCCTAGGGCGCCCTTGCCGTGCCCGATAGCCATTTAGGGTACCAAACAAGCCCCGTTTCCAAAACTATCTGTGCACACGGCTTTTTCTCATCGTTATGAACCCCTGACTCTTTTTTCAAATTTTCGCCCGCCGAAAAGTTCGCGCACTTAAATTGGGCCCAAGGGCACCCTGCCGGGCTCAATAGCCGTTTAAGGCACCAAACGAGCTCCGTTCCCAAAATCACCTGCGTGCACGTTTTTTTCTCATCGTGCTGAAACCCTGGGTCCGTTTTCAAATTTTCGCCAACCAGAAAGTTCGCGCACTAAAATTGGGCCCCGGGGTACATCTGTCGGGCCCGATAGCCGTTTGAGGCACCAAACGAGCTCCGTTCCCAAAACCTTTTACGTGCACGACTTTTTCTCATCGTTTAGAACCGCTCAGTCCGTTTTCAAATTTTTGCCCGCCGGAAAGTTCGCGCACTAAAAATGGGCCCGGAGCACCCCCGACGGGCCCGATAACCATTTGGGACACCAAACGAGCTCGTTCCTAAAACGGCCTGCGCGCATGACTTTGTTTCATTGCTCTGAACCCCTGGGTCCGTTTTCAAATTTTCGCCCGCCAGAAAGTTCGCACACTACAATTGGGCCCTCGGGCGCCCCTGCCAGGCCTGATAGCCATTTGGGGCATCAAACGAGCTCCGTTTCAAAAATTGTCTGCGCGCGAGGCTTTTTCTCATCGTTTTGAACCCTTGGCTCTGTTTTCAAATTTTCGCCCGCCGGAAAGTTCGCGCACTAAAATTGGGCCCTGGGGCACACTTGCCGGGCCCAAAAACCGTTTGAGGCACCAAACATGCTCTGTTCCCAAAACTTTTTACGCGCACAGTTTTTTCTCATCGTTTTGAACCTCTGGGTGCGTTTTCAAATTTTTTCCTGCCGGAAAGTTCGAACACTAAAAATGGGCCCCGAGGCACCCCCGTCGGGCCCGATAGCCATTTGGGGCACCAAACGAGCTCGTTCCAAAAACCGCCTGCGCGTACGGCTTTGTTACATCGCTTTCAACCCCTGGGTCCGTTTTCAAATTTTCGTCTGCTGGAAAGTTCACGCACTACAATTGGACCCAGGGGCGCCCCCGTCAAACCCGATAGCCGTTTGGGGCACCAAACGAGCTCCGTTTCCAAAACCACTTGCACGCACGGGTTTTTCTCATTGTTCTGAACCACTGGCTTCGTTTTCAAAATTTCGCCCGCCGGAAAGTTTGTGCACTTAATTTGGGCTCTAGGGCAACCCCGCGGGGCCCGATAGCCGTTTGGGATACCAAACAAGCTCCGTTCCCAAAACCGTCTGCACGCACGGTTTTTTCTCATCGTTCTGAACCCGTGGGTCCGTTTTCAAATTTTCGCCCGCCGGAAAGTTCGCACACTAAAATTGGGCCCCAAGGCACCCCTACCGGGCCCGTTAGCCATTTAGGGCACCAAACGAACTCCATTTCCAAAATTGCCTACGCGCATGTCTTTTTTTTTTTTTTTTTTGTGCTGAACTCCTGGGTCCGTTTTCAAATTTTCGCCGACCAAAAAGTTCGCGCACTAAAATTGGGCCCCGGGGCACACCGTCCGGACCCGATAGCCGTTTGAGGCACCAAATGAGCTTCGTCCCCAAAACCTTTTACGCGCACGGCTTTTTTTCATCGTTTTGAACCCCTGGGTTCGTTTTCAAATTTTTGCCCGCCGGAAAGTTCGTGCACTTAAATTGGGGCCCGGGGCACCCCTGCCGGGCCCGATAACCGTTTGGGGCACCAAACGAGCTCGTTCCCAAAACCGCCTGTGCGCACGGCTTTGTTTCATCGCTTTGAACCACTGGGTTCGTTTTCAAATTTTCGCCCGCTGGAAAGTTCGGGCACTACAATTGGGCCCAGGGGCGCCCCACGGACCCGATAGCCATTTGGGGCACCAAACGAGCTCCATTTTCAAAACCACCTGCGCGCACGGGTTTTTCTCATTTTTCTGAACCCTTGGGTCCGTTTTCAAATTTCCACCCGCCGGAATGTTTGCACACTAAAATTGGGCCCCGGGGCACCCCCGTCAGGCCTAATAGCCGTTTGGGGCACCAAACGAGCTCCGTTCCCTAAACCATCTACGCGCACGATTTTTTCTCATCGTTTTGAACCCCTGGGTCCGTTTTCAAATTTTCACCCGCTGGAAAGTTAGGGCAATAAAATTGGGCCTCGGGGCACCCCAGATAGGCCTGATAGTAGTTTGGGGCACCAAACGAAATTTGTTCCCAAAACCGTCTGCGCGTATGACTTTTTCTCATCGTTCTGCACCCCTGGGTTTGTTTTCAAATTTTCACCCGCCAGAAAGTTCGCGCCCTTAAATTGAGACTGGGGGCACCCCTGGCGGGCCCAAGAACCGTTTGGGATACCGAACGAGCTCCGTTCCCAAAATCATTTGCACGCACGACTTTTTCTCATCGTTCTGAACCCTTGGGTTCGTTTTTAAATTCTTGCCCGCCGGAAAGTTTGTGCACTAAAATTGGGCCCCGTAGCACCCCCGCGAGACCCGATAGCTGTTTGGGGCACCAAACGAACTCGTTCCCAAAACCGCCTGCGCGCACGGCTTTGTTTCGTCACTTTGAACCCCTGGGTCCGTTTTCAAATTTTCGCCCGCCGGAAAGTTCGCCCACTACAATTGGGCCCTGGGGTGCCCGCGTTGGGCCCGATAGCTCTTTGGGGCACCAAACGAGATCCGTTTCCAAAACCGCATGAGTGCACGACTTTTTCTCATCGTTCTGAACCCTTAGCTCCGTTTTCAAATTTTCGCCCGCTGGAAAGTTTGCACACTAAAATTGGGCCCCGGGGCACCCTCGCCAGGCCTGATAGCCGTTTGGGGCACCAAATGAGCTCTTTCCAAAAACCTTCTACACGCACGACTTTTTCTCATTGTTTTGAACCCCTGTGTCTGTTTTTTAAATTTTCGACCGCCGGAAAGTTCGCGCACTAAAATTGGGCCCTGGGCACCCCCGACGGGCCCGATGGTCGTTTGGGTACCAAACGAGCTCCGTTCCCAAAATCGTGTTCCCGCACAACTTTTTCTCATCGTTCTGAACCCTTGGGTCCGTTTTCTAATTTTCGCCCATCGAAAAGTTTGTGCACTAAAATTGGGCCCCGGGGCACCCCACCGAGCCCGATAGCCGTTTAGGGTACCAAACGAGATCCGTTCCCAAAACCGACTGCACGCACGACTTTTTCTCATCGTTTTGAACCCTTGGGTCCGTTTTCAAATTCTCGCCCGTCGGAAAGTTTGCGCACTAAAATTGTGCCCCAGAGCACCTCCACCGAGCCCGATATTCGTTTGGGGCAACAAACGAGCTCGTTCCCAAAACCGTATGCACGCATAGATTTGTTTCATCGCTCTGAACCCCTTGGTTCGTTTTCAAATTTTCGCCCGCCGGAAAGTTCTTGCACTATAATGGGCCCTGGGGCGCCCCCGTTGGGCCCGATAGTCGTTTGGGGCACCAAACGAGCTCCGTTTCCAAAATTGGCTGCACGCATAGCTTTTTCTCATCGTTATGAACCCTGGCTTCGTTTTCAAATTTTCGCCCACTGGAAAGTTTGCGCACTAAAATTGGGCTCCGGGGCACCCTCGCCGGGCCCGATAGCCGTTTGGGGCACCAAATGAGCTCCTTCCAAAAACCTTTTGCGCGGACGGGATTTTCTCATCGTTCTGAAACCCTGTGTCTATTTTTTAAATTTTCGATCGCCGGAAAGTTTGGCACTAAAATTGGGCTCTGGGCACCCCCAACGGGCCCGATAGCCGGTTGGGGTACCAAACGAGCTCCGTTCCCAAAACCAAGTTCCCGCACGACTTTTTCTCTTCGTTTTGAACCCCTGGGTCCGTTTTCTAATTTTTGCCCGCCTGAAAGTTTGTGCACTAAAATTGGGCCCCAGGGCACCCCCACCGGGCACGATAGTCGTTGGGGCACCAAATGAGCTACATTCCCAAAACCGTCCGCGTGCTTGGCTTGTTCTCATCATTCTGAACCTCTGGGTCCGTTTTAAAATTTTCACCCGCCGGAAAGTTCGCGTACAAAAATTGGGCCCACGACACCCCAGTCGGGCCCGATAGTCGTTTGGGGTACCAAACGAGCTATGTTCTCAAAACCGTCTACACGAACGACTTTTTCTCATCGTTTTGAACCCTTGGGTCGTTTTCAAATTTTCACCCGCTGGAAAGTTAGGGCACTAAAATTAGGCCTCGGGGCACCCCAGACGGGCTCGATAGTAGTTTGGGGCACCAAACGAACTCCGTTCCCAAAAGCGTCTGCGCGCACGGCTTTTTCTCAACGTTCTGCACCCCCGGGTATGTTTTCAAATTTTCGCATTTCGGAAAGTTCGCGCCCTAAAATTGAGACTTGGGGCACTCCTGTCGGGCCCAAGAGCCATTTGGGATACCGAACGAGCTCCATTCCCAAAATCGTCTGCACGCACGACTTTTTCACATCATTTTGAACCCTTGGGTCCGTTTTCAAATTCTCTCCCGCCAGAAAGTTTAGCAGTAAAATTGGGCCCCGTAGCACCCCACGGGACCCGATAGCCGTTTGGGGCACCAAACGAGCTCGTTCCCAATACCGCCTACGCGCACGGCTTTGTTTCATCACTTTGAACCCCTGGGTTCGTTTTCAAATTTTCACCCACCGAAAAGTTCGCGCACTACAATTGGGCCTTGAGGCGCCCCCTGGTCCCGATAGCCATTTCGGGCACCAAACGAGCTCCGTCTCTAAAACCAACTGCGCGCATAGCTTTTTCTCATCGTTATGAACCCCTGGCTCCGTTTTCAAATTTTCGCCCGATAGAAAGTTTGCGCACTAAAATTGGGACCTGGGGCACCCTCGCTAGGCCCGATAGCCGTTTGGGGCACCAAATGAGCTCCTTCCAAAAACCTTATGCACGCACGACTTTTTCTCATCGTTTTGAACCCCTGTGTCTGTTTTTTAAATTTTCGACTGCCGGAAAGTTCGTGCACTAAAATTGGGCCCTGGGCACCCCCGACGGGCCCGATAGCCGTTTGGGGTACCAAACGAACTCCGTTCCCAAAATCGTGTTCCCGCACGACTTTTTCTCATCGTTCTGAACCCTTGGGTCCGTTTTCTAATTTTCGACCGCTGGAAAGTTCGCGCCACAAAAATTGGGCCCACGACACCCCCGTCGGGCCCGATAGCCATTTGGGGCACCAAACGACCTCCGTTCCTAAAACTATCTGCGCGCACGGCTTTTTCTCATCATTTTGAACCCCTGGGTCCGTTTTCAAATTTTCGCCCACTAGAAAGTTGGCGCAAAAAATTCGGGCCCCGTGGCATCCCCGCCGAGCCCGATAGTCGTTTGGGGCACCAAACGAGCTTCGTTCCAAAAACCTTCTGCGCGCACGGCTTTTTCTCATTGTTTAGAACCCTTGGGTCCGTTTACAAATTTTCGCTCGCCGGAAAGTTCGCGCACAATAATTGGGCCTCGGCGCACCTATGCCGGGCCCGATATTCGTTTGGGGCACCAAACGACCTCTGTTCCCAAAACCGCCTGTGCGCACGAATTTTTCCCATCGTTCTGAACCGTTGTATCCGTTTTCAAATTTTCGCCCGCCGGAAAGTTCGCTCACAAAAATTGGGCCCCAAGGCACTCCCGCCGGGCCTGATAGCCCTTTGGGGCACAAAACGAGCTCCGTTTTCAAAACCATTTGCGCGCACGGCTTTTTCTCATCGTTTTGAACCCTTGGGTCCGTTTTCAAGTTTTTGCCTGCCGAAAAGTTCGCGCATAAAAATTGGGCCCTAGGGCACCTCCGCAAGGCTCGATAGCCGTTTGGGGGTGCCAAACGAGCTCCGTTCCCAAAATCGTCTACGTGCACGACTTTTTCTCATCGTTCTGAACTCCTAGGTCTGTTTTCAAATTTTCGCCCGCCGGAAAGTTCGTGCACAAAAATTGGGCCCCGAGGCACCCCCGCCAGGGCGGATAGCCGTTTGGGGGCGCCAAACAAGCTCCGTTTCCAAAACCGTCTGCACGCACGGCTTTTTCTCATCGTTCTGCACCCCTGGGTACGTTTTCAAATATTCGCCCGCAGGAAAGTTAGCGCACAAAAATTGGGCCTCGGGACACCCATGCCGGGCTTGATAGCCCTGGCCGTTTAGGGGTGCCAAACGATCTCAGTTTTCAAAACTGTCTGTGGGCACGACTTTTTCTTATCGTTTCGATCCCTTGGGTTCGTTTTCAAATTTTCGCTCGCCAGAAAGTTCTCGCACAAAAATTCGTTTCGATCCCGGGGCAACACCGTCGAGCCAGATAGCCGTTTGGGGCACAAAACGAGGTCCGTTCCTAAAATCGCCTGCGCGAACGACTTTTTCACATCGTTCTGAACCCCTGGGTCGTTTTCAAATTTTTGCTCGCCGGAATATTAGCGTACAAAAATTGGGCCCTGGGGCAACCCCGCCAGGCCAAATATTCGTTTAGGGCACAAAACGCGCGCATGACTCTTTCTCATCGTTCTGAACCCCTGGGTCCGTTTTCAAATTTTCGCTCGTAGGAAAGTTCGCACACAAAAATTGGGCCTCGAAGCACCACTGTCAGGCCCGATAGCTGTTTGGGCTCCAAACGATCTCCGTTCCCAAAACCGTTTGCGTGCACGACTTCTTCTCATCGTTCTGAACCCCTAGGTCCGTTTTCAAATTTTTGCCTGTCGGAAAGTTCGCACACAAAAATATGGCCTCGGGCCACCCATGCCGGATCCGATAGCCGTTTGGGGGCACCAAACGAGCTTCGTTCCCAAAATCATCTGCGAACGACTTTTTCTCATCGTTTTGAACCCCTGGGTCCATTTTTAAATTTTCGCCCGTTGGAAAGTTCGCACACAAATATTGGTCCCCGGGGCACCTCCGCTAGGCCCGATAGTCGTTTGCGCCACCAAACGAGCTCCATTTCCAAAACGACCTGCGCGCACGAGTTTTTCTCATCGTTTTGAACTCCTGGGTCCGTTTTCAAATTTTCTTCGGTCGGAATCTTCGCGCACAAAAATTAGGCCCCGGGGCACCCTCGCCGGGACTAATAGCCGTTTAGGCACCAAACGAGCTCCGTTCCAAAAACCGTCTGGACGCACGACTTTTTCTCATCGTTCTGAAACCTTGGGTCCAATATTCCCTCGACGAAAAGTTAACACACAAAAATTAGGCTTCGGGGCACCCTCAGGCCCAATAGCTGTTTAGGGCACCAAACGAGCTCCGTTCCTAAAACTGTCTACGCACACGACTTTTTCTCATCGTTTGGAACCCCTGGATCTGTTTTCAAATTTTTGCCCGCCATTAAGTTGGCGCACAAAAATTGGGCCCTGGGGCACCCTCGCCAGGCCCGATAGCTGTTTGGGGCACCAAACGAGCTCCATTCCCAAAACCGTCTGTGTGCGCGACTTTTTCTCATCGTTCTGAACCCCTGGGTCTTTTTTAGAATTTTCACCCGCCGGAAAGTTCGCGCACAAAAATTAGGCCTACAGCACCCCCGCCGGGCTCGATAGTTGTTTAGGGCACCAAATGACCTCCATTCCCAAAATTGTTTCCACGAACCCCTGGGTCTGTTTTCAAATTTTTGCCCGACGGAAAGTTCGCGAACAAAAATAGGGCCACGGGGCATCCCCACCGGGCTCGATAGTCGTTTAGGGCACCAAACGAGCTGTGTTCCCAAAACCGTCTGCGATCGGCTTTTTGTCATCGTTTTGAACACCTGGGTCCGTTTTCAAATTTTCGCCCACCGAAAAGTTCGCAGCCGAAAATTGGGCCCGGGGCACCCACGTCGGGCCCGATAGTCATTTGGGGCACCAAACGAGCTCCACTCCAAAAATCGTCTGCGCGCATGGCTTTTTCTAATCGTTCTGAACCCCTTGGTCCATTTTCAAATTTTCTCCTGCCGAAAACTTTAAGCACAAAAATTGGGGGTCGGGGCACCCCTGCCGGACCCGGTAGTCGTTTGGGGCACCAAACGAGCTCCATTCCCAAAACAGTTTGCGTGCACGACTTTTTCTCATCGTTCTGAACCCCTGGTTCCGTTTTCAAATTTTCGCCTGCTGAAAAGTTCGCGCACAGAAATATGGCCCCGAGGCACCCATGCCCGGCCTGATAGCCATTTGGGGACACCAAACGCACTCCGTTTCCAAAACCATCTGTGTGCACGACTTTTTCTCATCGTTCTGAACCACTGGGTCCATTTTTAAATTTTTGCTTGCCGGAAAGTTCGCACACAAAAATTGAGCCCGGGGGCACCCCCGACAGGCCCAATAGTCGTTTGGGGCACCAAACGAGCTCCGTTCCAAAAACCGTCTGCGCGCACGGCTTTTTCTGATCGTTCTGAACCCCTGGGTCCATTTTCAAATTTTCAGCCGCCGGAATGTTCTCGCACAAAAATTGGGCACTGATGCACCCTCGCCGGGCCCAATAGCTGTTTGGGACACCAAACGAGCTCCGTTCCCAAAACCGTCTACACGCACGTCTTTTTCTCATCATTCTGAACCCCTAGGTTTGTTTTCAAATTTTCACCCGCCGGAATGTTCGCGCACAAAAATTGGGCCCTGATGCACCCCCACCAGGCCCAATAGCTGTTTGGGACACCAAACAAGCTTGTTTCCCAAAACCGTCTGCATGCACGACTCTTTCTCATTGTTTCGAAACCCTTGGTCCGTTTCCAAATTTTCACCCGTAGGAAAGCTCGCGCACAAAAATTAAGCCCATGCCACCCCCGTCGGGCCTGATAGCCATTTGGGACATCAATCGACCTCCGTTTCGAACATCGTTTGCGCGCATGACTTTTCTCATCGTTCTGAACCCCTGGGTCCATTTTCTAATTTTCGCCGGCCGAAAAGTTCGTGCACAAAAATTGGGCCCCAAGGCACCCCCGTCGGGCCCGATAGCCGTTTAGGACACCAAACGACCTCCGTTCCCTAAACTGTCTGCGCGCACAACTTTTTCTCATCGTTCTGAACACCTGGGTCTGTTTTAAAGTTTTCTCCCGCTGGAAAGTTCGCGCACAAAAATTGGGCCCACAACACCGCCACCGGGCTCGATAGCCGTTTGGCGCACCAAACGACCTCCGTTCCCAAAATTGTCTGCACGCACGGCTTTTTTTCATCGTTCTGAACCCCCGGGTCCGTTTTCAAATTTTCGCACGCCGCAAAGTTTGTGTAGAAAAATTGGGCCACGGGGCACCACCACCGTGCCCGATAGCCGTTTGGGGCACTAAACGAGCTCCGTTTCCAAAACCATATGAGCACATAGCTTTTTCTCATCGTTCTGAATCCCTCGGTCCTTTTTCAAATTTTCGACTACCGGTAAGTTCAAGCACAAAAATTTTGGCCCCGAGGCACCTCCGCCGGGCTTGATAGCCGTTTAGCGCACCAAACGAGCTTCGTTTTGAAAACCGTTTGTGCGCACAACTTTTTCTCATTGTTTTGAACCCCTGGGTTCGTTTTCAAATTTTTAGTCGCCAGAAAGTTCGCGCACTAAAATTGGGCCCCAGGGTACCCTTCCAAGCTCGATAGACGTTTGGGGGCACCAAACGAGCTCTGTTCCAAAAACCGTCTACGCACACGGCTTTTTCTCATCGTTCTGAACCTCTGGGTCCGTTTTCAAATTTTCGACCGCCAGAAAGTGCGCGCACAAAAATTAGGTCTCAAAGCACCCCGCCGAGCCCGATAGTCGTTTGGGCGCACCAAACGAGCTCAGTTCCAAAAAATGCCTACGCGCACGGCTTTTTCTCATCGTTCTGAACCCTGGGTCCGTTTTCAAATTTTCGCTCGCCGGATAGTTCACGCACAAAATTTGGGCCTCGAGGCACCCTCTCCAGGACCGATAGCCATTGGGGCACCAAACGAGCTCCGTTCCAAAAACTGTCTGCGCGCACGACTTTTTCTCATCGTTCTGAACCCCTAGGTTGGTTTTCAAATTTTCACCTGCTGGAAACTTCAAGCACAAAAATTGGGCCCCATGGCACCCCCGCCGGGCTCAATAGCCGTTTGGGGCACCAAACGAGCTCCGTTACTAAAATCGTCTATGCTCATGGCTTTTTTCTCATCGTTCTGAAACCCTGCATCCGTTTTCAAATTTTCGCCCACCGGAAAGTTTGCGCACAAAAATTGGCCCCCGGGGCACCCCCGCCAGGCCTGATAGACGTTTGGGGGTGCCAAACGAGCTCCGTTTCAGAAACCGTCTACGCGCACAGCTTTTTCTCATCGTTCTGAACCCCTGGGTCTGTTTTCAAATTTTCGCCCGTCGTAAAGTTCGCGCACAAAAATTGGGCTCTAGGGCACCCTTGCTTAGCTCAATAGCCGTTTGGGGGCGCCAAACGAGCTCATTTCCCAAAACTGTCTGCACGCACAACTTTTTCTCATCGTTCTGAACCCTTGGGTTCGTTTTCAAATTTTCTTCCACCAGAAAGTTCGCGCAGAAAAATTGGGCCCCAAGGCACCCTCGCGTGACCGATAGCCGTTTGGGGTACTAAACGAGCTTCGTTCCCAAAACCGTCTGCGCGCACGACTTTTTCTCATCGTTCTGAACCCCTGGATCCGTTTTCAAATTTTCGCCCGTCGGAAAGTTCGCGCACAAAAATTGGGCCCCGGGGTACCCTCACCAAGCCCGATAGCTGTTTAGGGCACCAAACGAGCTCTGTTCCCAAAATCGTTTGCGCACATAGCTTTTTCTCATTGTTTTGAACCCCTCAGTTCGTTTTCAAATTTTCGACTATCGAAAAGTTCACGCACAAAAATTTTGGCCCCTGGGCACCCCTGCCGGCTTTTTCTCATCGTTCCCAAAGCCCTCGCCCGATAGACATTTGGGGGGTGCCAAACGAGCGCCATTCCCAAAACCGTCTGCACGCACGACTTTTTCTCATCGTTCTGAACTCCTGGGTCCGTTTTCAAATTTTTGCTCACCGAAAAGTTCGGGCACAAAAATTGGGCCCTAGAGTAGCCCCCCGGGGCCCGATAGCTGTTTGGGGGTGCAAAACGAGCTCATTTTCCAAAACTGTCTCCGCGCACGACTTTTTCTCATCGTTCTAAACCGTTGGGTCCGTTTTCAAATTTTCGCCCGCCGAAAAGTTTGCACACAAAAATTGGGCCTTAGGTCACCCTCGCGGAACCGATAGTTGTTTGGGGTACCAAAGGAGCTCCGTTCCTAAAACCGTTTGCACGCATGACTTTTTCTCATTGTTCTTAACCCCTAGGTCCGTTTTCAAATTTTCGATCGCCGGAAAGTTCGTGCCAAAGATTGGGCCCCAGGGTACCATTGCCGGGATCGATAGCCGTTTGAGGCACCAAACAAGCTCCATTCCCAAAACCGTCTACGCGCACGACTTTTTCTCATCGTTCTAAACCCCTGGGTCCGTTTTCAAATTTTCGCCCGCTGGAAAGTTCGCGCACAAAAATTGAGCCCCGATGCACCTCATCGGGCCCAATAGCCGTTTGGGACACCAAACGAGCTCCGTTCCCAAAACCATCTGCGCGCACGAATTTTTCTCTTTGTTCTGAAACCCTGGGTCTCTTTCCAAATTTTTACCTGCCAGAAAGTTTGCGCACAAAAATTGGGCACCGGGGCACCTCGGCCAGGTCCTCTAGCCGTTTGGGGCTCCAAATGAGCCTCGTTCCCAAAATCGTCTGCACGCACGAATTTTTCTTATCATTCTGAATCCCTGGGTCCATTTTCAAATTTTCGCCCTCCGAAAAGTGCGCACAAACGAGCTTTGTTCCCAAAACTGTCTGCGCGCAGGAGAAGAAGAAGGAGTCTACCTGGACTTCTTCTATTGCGCTGGAACTTGAGATTGCGGTGACTCGAGAAGAAGAAGGAGAAAAAGAAGCGATAGAGCCAAAGATTGCGTCCACCTCAAAGCCAATAGAACAGGGGACCGTGAAGGTACAGTTGCCACCTTTCCCTTAGAGACTCGAAAAGAAGAAGAATGATGAGTTATAGTACCAATGCTTCATGACTATGTTAAAAAATCTGCATATTAATATTCTGTTCACTGAAGCGATTGAGGAAATGCCCGCTTATGTGAAGTTTCTAAAGGATATGGTGACCAAGAAGGGAGGCACTGGTAAGTTTTCCACGGTGGCTTTGACATAGAGCTCGAAATCTATAATCTCACTAAAGATGAGTGATCCTGGGAGCTTTACTATACCTTGCTTCATTGGAGGATTGTACATCGGGCAAGCATTGTGTGACATTGGAGCCAGCATCAACTTGATGCCTCTGTCGATTTTTAAGTAGTTGAATGTGGGGCAACTTGCGCCCACGATCATGACTCTCCAACTAGCAGATAGATCTATGGTGCATCCAGAGGGGAAGTGAAGGACGTGTTCGTTACAATCGACAAATTTATATTATCAGACGACTTCATCATTTTAGATTACGAAGCCGACAAAGATGTGCCCATCATCCTGAGGCGACCATTTTTATCAACAGGTCGTGCCCAGATTGATGTGCGCAAAGGAGAGATCACCTTGAGCATAAATGGATAGAAGCTCAAGTTCGACATCATCCGTGCCATGAAGTATTCTGATGTAGAAGACCTGAATGAATCTGACGACGACCAGAGTTTGAATGAAGAAGAGAAGCCTGAAGACGAAAGCGAAGATGAGGATGCGAGCGCATCCATTGTTGCATGTAATGCGATCATAGAAAAAACAAACAAGGAAAATGAGGATCGCAACCCAAGAAGAAGAGCCAACAGTAAATGAAGAAAGAAAAACAATGCAACCATCCTTAAAAGAACCACCAATAATAGAGCTGAAGACCCTGCCTAACCACCTAAAGTATGCATTTTTGAGGCAGAATGAAAAGCTGCCAATAATTATTTCCTCTGCACTTAATGAAGACCAGGAGAATGCGTTGTTGAGCATTTTGAGAAAATATGTGTGAGGATTGGATGGACACTAGCAGACATTCGATGAATTAGCCCCGCATACTGTATGCATCGAATTCGTCTCGAAGAAAACCACAAGGGATCGATCGAACATCAGCGCAGACTCAATCCTACGATGAAAGAGGTCATTAAGAAGGAGATAATCAAGTGGTTAGATGCAGGCATCATTTATCTGATAACAGACAAGACGTGGGTCAGCCCCGTGCAGTGTGTGCCGAAAAAAGGTGGGATGACGGTAGTCCCCAACACAAATAATGAGCTGATATCGCAAATGACTGTCACTGGTTGGCGTATTTGCATGGACTACCGCATGCTGAATGCAGCAACGAAGAAAGATCATTTCCCTTTACCATTCATTGACCAAATGTTGGATCGACTAGCCGAAAATGACTTCTACTGCTTTTTGGATGGGTATGCCTGTTATAATCAGATTATGATTGCTCCTGAAGATCAGGAAAAGAGAACATTCACCTGCCCGTATGGAACTTTTTTTTTTCGCCGCTATTGGATTTTATGTCCTAAAACTCGTAGTTTGTAAATTAATAAATATATTCTGTTTTGTTTTATAGATAAATTTGTCATTGAAATTGTAATCTTGAATCCAATAAACTAAGGTCCTGAGGCTATTTAATGTAGTTTGAACTTTATGTAGTGACATAAAGGTGGATCAAGTTCAAATATATAGCCAAAATGGTCTATAGTATATGAATAAGGTTGGGCGCCTTATTCTGGGGACACTATGGATGCGGCCCACTTTATAGTTAGTACACACGATGTGATCCTGAATCATTCATATAGAGATATGTGAGAGAGGGCATCCTATGTAAAGAGCTTACATAAGACTGAACCATGAAATAATCACTTTTTACTTTCTAAATACCGTTTTATGTATAAAACTGACTATTTCGTTAATTGATGACCTAGGTAACTTAATCTTAATCCTGAGCTAACTATGAACTCTTGTTCACTCAAAATTATCCTTAGATCTACATATGTGAGGGCAACTCAATATCGCTGGCCCAATAAGCCTCCCATTTCAGGGGTAAGATCAGGTGGATAGCTGGGAACCTAGGGTACAAGACGGAATTCACTCCTACCTGTTATAGGGACAGTAGATAGGTTGTTCCCTTTAGTACTGAATCCAGGTCTTGAACAAGGGACCCCACCCTCTCCTTGGCCCAAGAGGGATTCAGTTTATAGGTTAGACCTTAAACCAATTGTTCATTAGAGGATCAATGGAACTTAAGGAACAAGATGTGGTCTTGAGGGTAAAACGGTTTTTATGACCCAATCGAGATTATGAACAACTTGTGAAGGATTAACTTACTAATCATGGTTATATCAAATGGACACAAATATATCTATAGTGAGGGGAGTGCAACTATGGGACTTTAGTCAAATGACCCGTTAGTTAACGAATGTTTATTAGCTACGTCTAAAGAGTTTAGCTAGCTAATCTCGAATCGTTGAAGCCCATGATCTATAGGTCCATTAGGTTCCCCTACTAGCTCATATGGAATAAACTTAGAACAGTATGATAGAATAATTCGAATTGTTCGAATTAGGTAGAGAGAGAGAAACCGACAAGTATATGTGATATAGTGGTCAAGTTTTTCAGCTTAGAAATACAGCTTTAATATTTAAATGTGATTTAAATATCAAGAATATGAATATGTTCATATTCGGAAGCTCGGAAATAATGGAAATGGTCAAAGTTGTAAAAAGTCAAAGAGTTGTTTTTTAACTTTGAAAAGTCAAACTTTGACCGACCTTATATTCAAATGTGATTTGAATTTCGAAAAAATGAATGCGGATTCATTGCTCGGGAGGTGACAATTAGTCAACACGATTAAATCATAAAAAGTCAAAATGTTGACTTTTTGGTCAAAGTTTGAATTTGACCAAATGACTTTTTTGCCCTTTGACTATAGTTAGTGGGAAAATTCAAACTTTTGTTGGATAATTCCACTAACAAAATAGTGGGCTAGATGTTGGCTTATAGTGGAAACATTAAGCCCACTAAGTGAGTGGATTCTAGGTGTTGGGTTTTTGTGAAGTTTTTTCATGCAATTGTTGCATGCCTTTTTACTATAAATTGGGCTCTTCAATTTAGTTAAAAGACTTTTGCCATTTTGAAAATTAGTTTTCTGATATTTGGGCTGGAAAATTGCAACTTTGTGAAGAAAAAAAAAAGGAAACACCCAAACCTACTCAAAATTCCATTCCTTATTTTCATCTATTTTCTCTCTCTCGATTCTCTTCATCCACTGGGTCCCACAACTCGGTTCTGAGTCCAGAGGATAGTAGGTCAACTCTAGTGGTGGTCCAAAAGAGTTCAAGTCGAGATTCAACGGAGAAAAGCGGCTTTCGGGAGCTTCAAAGGTAGCATCTCTACACTTTCAATTCATTGTTTTTTCCTTCATGATGCATGTTTATTTCCTTTAATTTAAGAGGAATTAAAGTATAATTAGGTCCTAATTCCACTGCGTATGTCTCGTGTTCCATTAGCCGCATGCCGTACGGCCTCTGCAATGCGCCGAGCACGTTCCAAAGGTGCATGATGGCCATCTTTTCAGAATATCTTGAAAACTCTGTTGAAATATTCATGGACGACTTCTCTGTCTATGGGCACACATACAAAGTCTGTCTTGCCAACCTGGAAAAGATATTGAAAAGATGTGAGGAGACGAATCTCGTACTTAACTGGGAGAAACACCATTTTATGGTGAAAGAGGGCATTGTGCTGGGGCATAAGGTATCTCGGGACGGGTTGGAGATGGACAAGGCAAAAATAGAAGCAATTGAAAAGCTCCCACCCCCAACAAGTGTAAAGGCTGTAAGGAGTTTCTTGGGGCATGCCAGATTTTACAGACATTTGGTCAAGGATTTCTCAAATATAGCATGACCGTTGAGTGCATTGTTGTAAGCTGATAGGAAATTTGACTTTGATGATAATTGCCACAACGCATTCATGATTTTAAAGAACGCACTGATGACTGCGCCCATATTGATCGCGCTAGAGTGGAAACTTCCCTTTGAAGTAATGTGTGATGCGAGCAGGTATGCGATGGCAGCAGTGCTAGCATAAAAGAGAAAAACAATACTGATCCCATCGTATATGCAAATAAGACTTTAAACCCTGCTCAGACTAACTACACCACCACAGAAAAAGAGCTGCTTGCGATAATATTTGCATTAGAGAAATTCAGAGCATATCTGCTGGGAACAAAACTACTCATCCATATTGATCACTCGACGATAAAATATCCAATGACAAAGAAGGACGCGAACCCGAGGCTGATTAGATGGGTTCTCCTCCTCCAAGAATTCGATATGGAAATAATTGACCACAAGGGGTCGGAAAACCAAGTTATGGATCATTTATCCAGATTGGAAAATCCTGAGGTTAACTGCAATGAGTCAGAGGTGAGTGCAGTGTTTCCAGATGAGCAACTATTTCAGATTGAAGAATTGCCATGGTACGCAGACATAGTCAACTATCTGATTTCCGAGCAATTTCCCGAAGAGTACACAGACCACCAAAATAAGAGGCTTAAACATGAATGCAAATATTATTATTGGAATAAGCCAAATCTGTATAAGAGGAGGTCAGACCAGATTATACGACTATATGTACCAGATGCTGCTCATCAATGCATATTATTGTCATGATTCACCATATGGTGGACACTTTGGAGGGCAGCGCACTGCAGCAAAAGTCTTACAAAGTGAGTACTATTGGCTAACATTATTTAAGGATGCCAGAGACTACGTGATGAAGTGTGACTGGTGCCAACGCACGGGTAACATTTCATGGAAACATGCAATGCCCATGAACATCATTCTAGAACTGGAGTTGTTCGACGTCTGGGGCATTGATTTCATGGGACCATTCCCACCTTCGAATGGTCACAAGTATATTCTGTTAGCCATCGACAAAGTGTCTAAGTGGGTAGAAGCAATAGCATGCGCAGCAAATGATGCGGTAGTCGTCTCCAAATTCTTGAAGAAAAATATTTTCACGCGTTTTGTCACTCCACGTGCCATAATAAGTGACGAAGGCTCCCACTTTGTCAATTACTCTGTTAAAAATCTACTGCTGAAATATAATATCCTCCACAAAGTGGTCATCGCATACCATCCACAAATGAATGGTCAGGCTGAAGTGTCCAACCGAGAAATTAGGTTGATATTAGAGAAGGTGGTAAAGCCTTTGTAAAAAGATTGGGCAACAAAGTTGGACGATGCGTTGTGGGCATACCGGACTGTCTATAAAACACCGATAGGCATGTCTTCGTATGCGTTGGCATTTGGTAAAGCATGTCATTTGCCATTGGAGTTGGAGCACAAAGCGTTGTGGGCGGTGAAGAAGCTTAATTTCGACTTAAAAGCAGCAGGGGAAGCAAGAAAGCTACAACTAGTCAAGCTTGATAAGTGGAGAACGCAAGCTTATGAAAGTGTCAAAATATACAAAGAACGAGCAAAACATTGGCATGACAGCCAGCTACACGGTAAAAATCTCCATGTCGGACAAAAGGTCTTACTCTTCAATTCACGGCTATGGCTCTTTCTTGGCAAGTTAAAGTCACGTTGGTCCAGACCCTTTATAATTAAAGAAATATTCCAGCATGGTGCGGTTGAGTTGATTACTGAGGAAGGGACCCGTACATTTAAGGTTAATGAGCAAAGAGTCAAGGCATATTGTGGGGGTGATTTTCAGCGAGAAAAGACCTCTGTAGACCTGAGAAACCCGAAATAAAGGAAATGGAGTGGCCCCTGTGCTGGCATGCAACAGAAAAATCATCTGGGGTGCAAGTCTTCTGGAGTATCCTTTTGCTTACTTATGATTCATGAACTCTCATTACTACGATGTTTCAATTATCGTTTATCTATCTGCATTTTACTTTATTTGACTCTCTCAATGTTTTCTTTGCAAACAATCAAGGTACATGATTGCGGAGACGCTACACGAAGACGCAACTTCTTTATTTCATCACTGCATTGCAAAGAAAGAAGATCGCTGCAAAGCAGGATGTGTCAACAAATAATGTGGGCGACAACGCAAATTTGAGTGTTGTATTTTTCCTTGACTTTATTTCAAATTCTGCACTATCGCATCACATTTTAATTTTGAAACTTTTATCATCGCATCCTCTTTGGTTACCACAATCATTTAACATTGATAAATTTAGTAAGTCACCGCATGCTTTCTCTTTGCCAATTATGATTTCAATGATGAAACACATGCTTCTATTTTTTCATATACACTGGAGTCAACTTAATTTTAGGACAGTCACCTCATGAAATGTTTCTAAAAGTTAGTGGTTTGCTAGTTTTCTTTCAAATTGACCCTTTACTAAACTTCCTAAGAACATCGCATGATTTCTTTCAATCTTTTGGCAATGAGGACATTGCCGCATTTTAAATTTGGGGGTGAGGTATTTATTTTCGACCTTCCTATTTTTAGCTCTCTAAAAAAAAAATCATCATTAAGTTGCGATCGGATCCTACTCGTAGTTGGATGTCCGCATAACACACGTGGGGGCAAGCCAAAACGAAGGCGAGGCACTTGGATCAGCGCAAGGTAAAAGTATATATATATATATATAATAATGTCAAAAATATGCAAGGATAAAAATCATTTAACACCCCAGTGAAAAAGTTTTTTTTTTTTTTTTGAATAAATCATGCGATGTCATGGAATCTAGTAAAGTCTTTTTGAAGGTTAAACTTGCGGTTCCTAGGTCTTAGAAATATTTTAAGAAGAGACTTGAATAAGAATTAAGGAAATTTTGGTGCATAAGATTTGAATGAAGTATCCTTGAGAAATCTAGGAAAAGAGATTGCGGTCGACTTTCTAAAGAAAATCTTTAGCTTATGCTTAAGGACAAGCATTGATTAAATTTGGGGGTGTGATAACGGGCAGAAATGCACGTTATTACAGTGTTAAGTATTAAACAATGAAGGTTTGCATTGATAAAATATATAAGATTGCATCCAAAAAGCATTAAGTTCATAACATTGCGGTCGCATGTGTTCATTGCATGAAAACAATTAACTTTTGTATCTTTGTGCAGAATATACGTTGACACAAGGCGAAAAATGTGATCACAAGAAATCAAGAGCGCAGCGTTACCACAAGGCTTTGCGGTGATTTGTGTTCGCAAATATCTGCTCAAGAAGGATTGTCGCATAGAGCCGACGCAACTTGGTGGGCGCATCTGGGTGAAAAGCATAAGAAATCACGATGGGACAGAAAGCTGATGACAGTCAATTCAGAATTAAGTTGACAAGCCGCTAACGAATTATTGTAGCAAGTACACTCAACTTTTCGGTGACAAATATTCGGCGCATCAGAAAGAAAATTAATGCCATCCCATCAGTGTAATCATAAGAGGGAATAAGCCTTTCAACCCGAAGCTCTATAAATACCAAAGGCAACCTTTAAAGAAGGGGTTCGGTTTGTCTTTTCGTCCAGTTCGTCAGTTAGATAATTTTCTCCATAGTTAGAAGTAGCCTTGTACTTAGTTTTTATTTTACTTAAGTGGAAGCGAGAGAAGCGAGATGTGTCGATAGATCGTTCCAGTGAACTTGGAAGAGTGTCGGAAGCGTCGAGATCAGAGAGAGGGCCAACTCTTGCTGAAGCAGAAATATCTTTTGAATAGAATAGAGTTAACCGTGTAAAAACCTTGGGAAGCAAGGGATTGCTACCGAGCTCTCTATCCTTATCTTCCATTGTCATTTTGTACATAAACTCATCTATAGAAATGGAATCTACTTCTTTATATCTTTTCACTCTCTGTTTATTATGCATGAGTAGCTAAATCCGTCGAATGGGTTGAGAAGCACTTAGCTAACATAACTGAGGATCTTCATTTTATGCGATTATCTTTTATTATGTATGCATCATTCGTCCATTAGAGATACTCGGGAGGGTAGTCTAAGGATAGAATCTAGGCTTGGAAAAGTCAGGTTAGAATCTAGGCTCGGGAGAGTCAAATTAGCATGCATAATCAAGAGATAAGAGCTTAGGAATAAGCACTGTTTGCTATTAACGCATCACATGTATCCTAGAGATAGGTTATGATTGTGTGTGGTCACCTTGTCTTTGTGTGCATCTTGCATCGTCGCATAGGCAAAAAGTGGAGACTTAGGAGTAAGCTTTATGGACATTATCAAATTCATCACATGCATCCTAGAACTAGAAGCACTGCATTTGCATTGGAAAATGATTTGCTGTCGCATGAGTGTAGCATGATTGCATAGTTTGACGCATTCTCGAGAAACACTAGCTAAAGAACTTCTCAACCTGTTCCTCCGCATACTCAATGTATCTACCGCATAATCAATCTTTTCTCAAATCCGCCGCATACTTTTTATACCGTAAACAACAACCCAAAACAACTATTAGATTTATTGGTTACCGCAAAGTCTTCTTAAAAATTATCACCGAATACTGTTTTTCCTAGTTCCTGAGTTCGACCCTGGACTTACCAGGAACTCAGTGGAATTTATACTTGGATTCTGCTGAGAAAACTTGTTGCTCAATGCATCCCCATCACCGCATTTCATTCCATTATTTCATCACATAAAATAACGCATCAACGCATGCGATTGCAATGTTATAAACTTAATGCTTTTGACGCAATTTTATATATTTTTACCATCACAATCCTTCTTTGTTTTATATCCTTGCGCTATAATAACGTGCATTTCTACCCATTATCAGGCAGCCGTCTGGGCCACCAAATGAGCTACGATCCCAAAACTGTCTGGCACATAGCTTTTTTTCATAGTTCTTAACCCCTAGGCTCGTTTTCGAGCTTTTTCGCACCGAATGGTTAGAACACAAATTGGGTCCCGGGGTAGCCCTCGGGGCCCTAGGGGCCATTTAGGGAACCAAACGAGCTCTGATCCGAAAACAGTCTGGCACACAACTTTTTTTCATAGTTCTTAACCGTTGGGTCTGTTTTTGCGCTTTTTCACGACGGAAGGTTCACGCACAAAAATTGGGCCTTGCGGTAGCCCATGGGGCCCCGAGGGCCATTTGGGGCACGTAGCGAGCTTTATTCCCAAAACCGTCTAATACGCTGCTTTTTTTTCATAATTCTTAACTCGTGGGTCTGTTTTCGCGCTTTTTCATGCTGGAAGGTTTGCACACAAAAATTGGACCCGAGTATAGCCTACGGGGTCCCCGGGGACGTTTGGGGCACCAAACGAGCTCCGTTCACAAAACTGTTTGGCACACGACTTTTTTTCATACTTATTTACCC
This sequence comes from Benincasa hispida, assembly GCF_027475165.1. Lineage (NCBI taxonomy): Eukaryota > Viridiplantae > Streptophyta > Magnoliopsida > Cucurbitales > Cucurbitaceae > Benincasa > Benincasa hispida. Next base: position 68,322,880 of record NC_143485.1, read on the forward strand.
TGGGTCCATTTTCGTACATTTTCGCCCCGGCAAGTTCGCGCACAAAAATTGGGCCCCGGGGCAGCCCGTAAGGCCCAATGGCCATTTTGGGCACCAAACAAGCTCTGTTCCCAAAACAGTCTGGCACACAACTTTTTTTCATAGTTCTTGACCCTTGGGTCCGTTTTCACACTTTTTAGCGCCAGATGTTTTGCACACAAAAATTGGGCCTCGGGAGCCGTTTAGTGCACCAAACAAGCTCCGCTCCAAATACCGTATGGCACACGACTTTTTTTCATAGTTCTTAACCCTTGGGTCCGTTTTCGCACCGAAAAGTTCGTGCTAAAAAATTGGGCTCCAGGGCAGCTCGCGAGGCCCAAGGGCCATTTTGGGCACCAAACGATCTCTGTTCCCAAAATCGTCTGGCACACGGTTTTTTTTTTTCATAATGCCTAACCCCTGGGTCCATTTTTGAAATTTTTCGTGCCGAAATGGTCGGGCACAAAAATTGCCCCGGGACCCGTCTAGGGTACCAAATGAGCTTCGTTCCCAAAACTGTCTGGCACACAGCTTTTTTTCATAGTTCTTAACCCCTGGGTCTGTTTTCCTGCTTTTTTGCGCCGGAAGGTTCGCACACAAAGATTGGACACTACGGCCCCGGGGGCCGTTTGGTGCACCAAACAAGCTCTGTTCCCAAAACCTTCTGGCCCACAGCTTTTTCTTCATAGTACTTAACCCTTGGGTCCATTTTCGTGCTTTTTCACGCCGGAAGATTCGCGCAAAAATTGGGCCACGGGGCAGCCTGACACCAAACGAGCTCCATTCCTAAGATCGTTTGGTACACATCTTTTTTTCATAGTTCTTAACCCCTGGGTCCGTTTTCACGCTTTTTCACGTTGGAAGGTTCGTGTACAAAAATTGGGCCCTCAAGGCTCCAGGGGCCATTTGGGGCACTAAATGAGCTCCATTCCCAAAATCGTCTGCCACGCAGCTTTTTTTTATAGTTCTTAACCCTTGGGTTCGTTTTCGCGCCGTAAGGTTCGCGCACAAAACTTGGGCCCCGGGGTGTTGGTTTTTTGTCCTAAAACTCATGGTTTTGTAAAATAATAAAACTTATTTTGAAAATTCAATTAGTTGTTATGAATATATTTATAGCTTATTAGAAATTGAATAAACCTAAAAGACCCATGACTATTACATGAGTACTTGAACTTTATGTTGAGACATAAAAGTGTTGGGATTGGTATCCTAATTCTCCCGGAGTCTCATTGTTTTGTGATAACTTGTAGAAATACAAATTATTTATGCCACCTTATCTAGATATTGCGGCAAAAAGTTAGTAATTATGCACCAATTGTATAAAAATTAGCCTAGTATTGCAATAATTATAAATGTTTGCGATTACACCCATTAACACCAAAAAGATGAAAAACAAGCCAAACTTTACTCTGTTTTGCAGGAGACCAAGTCATCGCTTGCGCTCAAGACTCACTAGAGACTAATCAATGCATCTCTGTCACATTGTGCCCGTCAATCAACAATGAAGAGACGATTACAGCAATGATGGCGCAATGCAACAATCGATCCAAGAGTTGTGCTTCAACCACATGCGGTAATAAAAACAAACACCGCATGCGAACCTATGATCGAAAGATGTAACTGAGCAATGCAAGAGCGGACGATTGAGACACGTATACAACTAACGGTTGTGCAGAATTGACGGTCTGATTGCATAATAGAAGGAATAATATCCCTCTATCTTCGGAATTACCATAACCATGAGTGGGGACCACAAGGCTAGAGTCAAAGATCTGCACCTATAAATACCCCATTGATTTCAGAGAAAAGATATGCTACTTGATACGGGGCTAAGTACTGCTAGATTGTAGAGAAAAGGCTGAGTTAAGTGCTTAAGAGAAGAAATCCGGGAAGAAGACAAGATAAGGCCGAGAGGTGAATCTCAGATCCAACCTGCCAAACTCTCGATCGGAAGCTCTATGCAAAGATCCCTGCTACCGGTAGAGCAAGCCTGAGAGGGAAGCTCTTCCTACCATCAAATCCATCCTATCCGACAAGCAGATCTTTATTAAATCTGTGCCAAGACATGGCACTTGTTTGTATTTGTTCTATCTCTCTTTCATTGTCTATTTCTGTTCACCCACTAATCACTTTCTCCATGATGTCTCTTAACCCCTTGATGAGCAATATGAATCACTAAGAACTTAATCTGTATTAAAGATATAAAATACGTTTAGCTAAAGCATACTAGATGATATTTTCACCTATGAGAGCAGAAGTGAAGCTGTCATTCTGATCTATCGATAGAAGGTCAGGAGAATGCATTAACTAAAGTGAGTAGTACTTCTAGACATAGAAGCAACTTTGCATTCATTACGTTAGTCTCTATTTCACCACAGACATGTGGGAGTGCGGCCGATCACTGAGAGGTGTACGCCAAGAGAAGAGCGGAACAGTATTTGTACCTTCAATCCAATTAAGAACTTGTGTTGTTTGTACTATTTGTCTTTGTCTTTCTATTCTATTCATAAGACTTGTCGCCGCATCCCATGTCTTTGCATAACTTTTACAGCCAGCCTTAATCCCAGCATCTTGTACATGAAGTCTATATCTTGTATCATCTAGCTTAGGTTTATTGTATTTTTATGTTTTTATCGCATCTTTACTGCTTTCCTTTATTTTATTGCAATTTGTATACTTATATAAACTCATTTTAAAGATTGAAAACCTGGTCGCATATATCATGAACGTACCGCAATAACCTAAACCAGTCCTCATGTTCGACCTTGGATCACACTGAGAAACTTGCGGTGGAATTACACTTGGTTCCATCGTAAGGAAACTTGTGACAACGCATGGCATACTACATGAACATCCATAATTAACGCATAACTAGAAGTAGTATCGCATCATTGTGAGCAATTTATATCATCAATCCAAACATGTTACAAGTTTATGGCACTATTGCCGGGGAAGGTTAACGGTTAATGTTAAATATTGTCATGTTATGTGCATGACAGGTCTCTTTGTACTGAATGTTCACCGTCGAGAGTAATCTAACGACTTAGAAGTACTGAGGTGATCTGGTAACTCTAAGTGGACCCAGAGATCAAGTGTATTCTTCGCGCAGAGTTCATTAGGGCTAAATTAATTGGTGAAGAAGTATGGTTTATGAGAATATGGCACCTGCTGGAAACCAGAGGGGAGATTTGCCAGTGCAAGGTCTTGTTTTTCTTGCTGCTGACCAGAACATCCCTATGAGAAAATATGCAGCGCCAGATTTCTACAATTTTTCACCAGGGATTTCAAGACCAGTAGTTGAGGGGAATGCAAGCTTTGAAATAAAACCTATCATGCTTCAAATGATTTAGAATGTGGGACAATTTGGAGGATTACAAGGAGAAGACCCACACGCACATTTGACTAATTTTGCAGACATGTGTAGCGCATTCTTCATGCCTGGTGTAACTCAAGAAAGTCTTAAACTGTATCTATTCCCATACACATTGCGGGATGAAGCAAAGAGGTGGGCCCAAGCATTAGATCCAGGTGAAATTCATGGATGGGAGCAATTGGTTATAGGTTCATGAACAGATTCTTCCTTCCGTCTGTCAACGCAAAGAGGCAGAGGGAGATTTTGAATTTTGAGCAAAAAGGTTATGAAACCCTGAGCACTGTTTGGGTGCGATTCCGGCAGTTAGTAAAGAACTGTTCGCATATCGAGATTTCTGATAGTATTTTGATGGAAACCTTTTACAATGGCCTGGACTCATCAACGCAAGAAGTTGCCGACTCCTTCGCAGAGGGAGGATTAATGAATAAGTCATTTGCGGAAGCAAAGAACATATTGGATCGCATATCGCGAAATTTTGACGAATGGATTGATACTGGGTTTGAGGTAAGATGTCTGGAGATAGAAAAAGTAGAAAGGGCCGATGCGGCAACGGACACAATGAGCGCATTGGTCGAGCAAATGACCACGATGACATTGCTCCTCCAGATGGTGGCTAATCAGTAGAGAACTCTTTCCCAAGGAACAACGCAAGTTAATGTCGTGACTCATACGACCGCTATTGATTGCACTCAATGGGAAGAGGTACATCCAGTAGACGTCTGCCTATGGAATCAACAACCCATATATGGTATGTATGATAAAGCATTGGGCAACAACCATAACCCTGGTTGAGGGTGTCACCCAATTTTTGGTTTGGATGAGAATCTCAATTAGGAGGGCCATGGTTTCTATCAATTTAGTTATCAAAAGGATCGAGGCAACCCTCTGGTCTTCACTAATCCGAACTGCAACCCAAGTAATTCTCAAGGTACGCCACACTGTGACCAATTGTTCGCATATGATACCTCTTGCAGTACCTCGTCTCTGGAGACATCATTAAAGCATTATATTGAAAAGAGCGAGGCAATGAGACAATCGCAAGCTGACTCTCTCAAAGAATTAGAAGATCAGATAGATTAGTTTACGAGAGAATTAAAGAAGAAAAAGCCTAGTACACAACATGGAAGCTCATCGGGGTGTTGGGGGCAAGAGGTAAAGAACAATGCCATGCATTGACATTACGGAGTGGCAGAACGACAGCCCCCATTATGCCGAAGGTACTAGATGCGGTAATAACACTAGCAGATTTAACTGTTGATGATGACCAGTTATTGAATAACGGAAGCAACCCCTGTTTAGAAGTAAGATTATCTACAAAAGATGAAGCCTCTCAAGACTTGAATTCTCAATCAACGCAACCTCCACCCAATGACACACAACAAGCATAGGACCTCACCAAACAGCAAAGTGAGCAAAAAACACGGTGGGATCCTCCACCTTTCCCGTCCAGGCTGAAAAAGAAAGATGATAGCAAGTAGTTTCAGAGGTTTCTAGATGTTCTTCGCCAGCTACACATTAATATTCCCTTGATAGAAGCATTAGAGAAAATGTCGAGTTATGTGAAATTTCTCAAGGATATTCTTGCAAACAAGAGAAAGATTGGGGAAAATGAAACAGTTGCACTAACATATGAGTGTAGCGCTTTGTTTCAAAACAATCTCCCTACAAAAATGAAGGATCCTGGGACTTTTACATTGCCCTGCACCATAGGAGGGAAGATGGTCGGAAACGCACTGTGTGATTTAGAGGCAAGCATAAATTTTATGCTCGTGTCAATTTTTAAGAAGCTGGACATCGGCGAAGCAAGGCCAACCACAATCACATTACAACTAGCCGATAAATCAATAAAGCTTCCGGAGGGCAAGATAGAAGATGTTCTTGTGCAAGTGGACAAGTTTATCTTCCCAGCAAACTTTGTTATACTGGATTATAAGGCCGATAGAGAAATTCCTATCATCTTGGGACGCCCATTTCTTGCCACTGGGAGAGCGTTAATCGATGTGCAGAAAGAAGAGTTGACCATTCGGGTCGATGATTAAGAAGTAAAATTCAACATACTCAGTGCGTTAAAGTACCCAGGAGATATAGAGAACTGCCAATATATCAAAGAGTTGCGGGAGAACAGTGGCACAAACCCATGAAGGAAATGGAGGAGGAGGACTTTGAAATCAGTGCAATGTTGGAGGAGGATTGCGTTGCAATTCATGCAGAATCTAATTTTGAATCGCTCATGTTATCGGAACGGGAATCGCAGCGCATCAAGCCATCTTTAGAAGAGCCACCTATGGTAGAGTTAAAGCCATTGCCGGTGCACCTAAAGTATGCTTACTTAGGGAGTAACGACACGTTACCAATTATCATTTCTGCATCAATGAGTAAAGAGAAAGAAGATGCTCTTATACGGATCCTAAGAAATAACGCAAAAGCCTTAGGATGGACCTTGGCAGACATTTGAGGAATTAGTCCCTCGTATTGCATGCACAAGATTCATCTGGAAGAAGGAAAGAATGGATCAGTAGAAAGGCAACGCCGCTTAAACCCTGCCATGAAGGAGGTTGTAAAGAAGGAAATAGTAAAATGGCTGGACACTGTTGTCATCTACCCGATAGCTAATAGCAATTGGGTGAGCCCAATATAATGAGTGCCGAAGAAAGGGGGGATGATAGTCATCACTAATGACAAGAATCAATTGGTTCCCACAAGGACAACTATAGGGTGGAGAATCTGCATGGATTATCGCAAGCTGAATTTGGCCACTAAAAAGGACCATTTTCCACTCCCGTTCATTGATCAGATGTTAGATAGAATTGCTGGGAATGAGTTTTTTCTGTTTTCTTGATGGCTATTCAGGGTATAACCAAATAGCAATTGTGCTAGAGGACAAAGACAAGACAACCTTCACATGCCCATTTGGTATGTTTGCATTCCGACACATGCCATTTGGACTCTGTAATGCACTAGGCACTTTCCAACGATGCATGATCTCAATATTTTCAGACTACTTGGAGGAGTCAGTCGAGGTAGTCATGGATGATTTCTCAGTCTTTGGCAGTATTTTTAGATTACTTGGAAGAGTCAGCTTTTGCTAGACGATCTCTTAGCTTTAGCTAAACGATTGGGCATCGACCCATGCGATAGGTTTCTGTCTTCTCCCACTTGCTCAATGTGTACACGATTATTCATTCGTCCTTCGTCTGCCTCATTACAAATCCACATAGAGCCCACCCTCTAGATTCTCACACCGAGAATACCAAGGTAACCTTCTTGGTTCTGTGGAGAACGTTCATGTTGTTAGGGAGTTCGTGACCAAGGCGATCGTGGAGTTCCAGTGTGTGGTGTTCGTGCTACGAAGCGGTCGTGTTGTTCGAGCGTTTGAGGTTGCTGTGTTCGAGCATTCGTGAGCAAGAAGCGTGGAGATGAGTCGACAAATGTTCGTAGCTTTTCTTCTTATTCATTTGTATTTTCTTTTTGTAATTTCTGTGACGATTACATAACTATATGTTTCATTTACGACTGTAATTTGTAATGTTCATTCATGATTGTAATTTGGAATGATCTATTCAACTAGTCATGGAAATCTCGGATTCGATTTCCTTCAAAAAGTGGATCAGGTTCGAGCAAATAGTCAAAATGATCTATAGTATGAATAAGGTTGGGTGCCTTATTCTAGTAACACTATTGGATGCGGCCTACTTTGTAGTTATTACAAAGAGTTGTAAAGTCCTACAAACGAAGTGATCCTAATTCGTACATGTTATGACATGGGGAATGGGGTCGTCCTATGCAAATGGGTTTGTACAAGATTAGACCATGAAATCAGTCACTCTTACTTTATAACGCTGTTTGCTATTTAAGACTGACTATTTCAAAGCGATGACCTAGGTAAACTTATCTTAATCCTAAGCTAACTATGAACTCCTGTTTATTCGGTATTATCCATAGATTTGCATAGGTGAGTGTTAGCTCAACAGCGTCGACTCAATAAACTTCCATTTCAGGGGTAAGACTGGTTAGATAGCTGGGGACATAGGGTGCAAGAAGGAATTCACTCCTAGCCGCTTTTTGGGATAGTAGATGTTGGGTTTTATGTCCTAAAACTCATGGTTACTAAATAGTAGAACTTATTCTGAAAATTCAATAAGTTTTTATTGAATATATTGTTTTTTTAGAAATCCAATAAACCTAAGTCCCTTGACTATTACATGAGTACTTGAACTTTATGTGGAGACATACAAGTGGATCAGGTTCGTTTAAATAGTCAAAATGATTTATAGTATATGAATAAGGTTGGATACCTTATTCTGGTAACACTATGGGATGCAGCCTACTCTGTAGTTGTTACAAAGAGTTGTAAATTTCTACATATGAAGTGATCCTAATTCGTGCATGTTGGGACATGAGGTCTGGACATTCGTGCATGTTCGTGCATTTTTAGGAAAGATCGGTGATAACTTGTAGAAATACAAGTTATTTATACCATCTTATTTAGAATATGCAGCAAAAAGAAAGAAAAAGTTGCATCAAACGTATAGAAATTGGCTTAGAAATGCAAAAGTTGTAAAGTGTGAGAAACACACCCACTGACCCCATTGCGATGGCAAAAAGGGATGTTCAAGTCTTTTTTTTATAGGAAACAGGTCACCGCATGCGACGATCGCTCGAGGACAAAAAGAGCAACGCATTCGCACTGCATGCGACAGTCAATCGAGAACGAAAAATAGCAACACATTTGCAGCGCATGCAATGATCGATCGTGGATGGAAAGATCAACGCATCTGCACTGCATGCGGCGATCGATCCTGGATAAAATTATCAACACATCTGCATCGCATGCAGCAATTGATCCTGGATAAAAAGATCAGCGCATTTGCACCGCATGCAGCGATCGATCATAGATGGAAAGAGTGCCGCATTCGCAGGGATGTTGGAAGTTGTACAGCTTTTCCGTTGTACGATCTAACAAAGTGAATGTGGAGCAGAGCGGACGCTTCCATAAGGCCATGGCAGAAAAAGCAGCTTTTCAGAGCGGGACCACTAACAAAAGAGGTGCCAAGGTCTATAAATAGCTACATTAATTCCAAAGAAAAGAGGCTGGTCTGAAGGGACATTTAGAGAAAATCCGAGAGAAAGACGAGACAAATTCGAAAGGGAAGTCTCGGGAGCAAGAAATTCATTCACATTCCCGAAGAGATGCTCTGTGCAAAGATCAATTATACCTGGGAAACCAACCTGAGAAGGAAGTTTTCCACCACACTCCTCCTACACGTCGGTAAGCAAATCGTCTCTAATCGGATGTCTTGACACGGTTTCCTTATTTGTTCTCACTTTCTATTCATCAACTGTGTTCATTTCTAATCTTCCATTCATTTATCTGTAACAAACGCTGATCTTTAGTTTTTAATATCATTATCATATTCATCGTCATTTCTCTATTCTCCACCATAAATTCATCGTCCATCTCTCTCATCATGTGTAACTAACCCCCAAGGTAAGGGGGAAGGATTAAGCGAGTAAGTTAATCCTTGTTGAAGAAATCAGCTAAGTTTAGCAAACACATGCTCGACGGCATCTTCATCTGTGAGAGCAGAAGTGAAGATGTTAATCCACCTCTCGAAAGACGGTTGGAAGAATGCGTTAACTAAAGCAAGAAATATTTCCAGAGATGGAAACAACCTTGCGTTCACAACGTTCATCCCCGATTCACCATAGACATATGGGAACGCAGCCGATCACTGAGAGGTGTAAGCCAAGGAAAAGCGGAACCTTAGTTGCATCCTCAACAGGATTGACGAACTTGCGATTTCCTTTCCCCCAACCCATTCTCTTTCTGACACATTTCACAAGACTTGCCACTGCATTCCATCAGATACATGTGATGGAACACGAGACCTACGCAGCGGAATTAGGATCTAATTACACTCTAATTGTTTCTAATTTAAAGGAAATAAGTATCCAAATGGAAGGAAAAACTTGTAAATAAAAGTGGATAGCAAACAACCTTTGTAGCTTCCGAACATCGCTTTTCCTTGCTGAATCTCGACCTGAACTCTTCTGGACCACCACTAGAGTTGATCTACTATCCTTTGGACTCAGAACCGGGTTGTGGGACCTGGTGGATGAAAGAAATCGAGAGAGAAAAAAGAGATGGAAAATAAGAATGAATTTGGGTTTGGGTTTTTATTTCACTCAAAGAAAAGAGAATTTTCCAGCCCAAATTTAGAAAGCTCTTTTGGCAAAATGGCAAAAGTTTTTCATCCAAAATGTAATTCCAATTTATAGAAAACACCATGCAACAATTACATGAACCAAATCCACAAAAACCCAACACCTATAATCCACTATCTTAATGGGCTTAATGTCTCAACTATAAGCCAACACTTAGCCCACTATTTTGTTAGTGGAATTATCCAACAAAAGTTTGGATTTTCCCACTAACTTTAGTTAAAGGGCAAAATAGTCATTTGGTCAAAGTCAAACTTTGACCAAAAAGTCAACATTTTGACTTTTTATGAGTTTTTCGTGTTGACTAATTTTGACCTCCCGAGCATGAATCCACATTCATTTTCTCAAAATTCAAATCACATTTGAATATAAAGTCTGTCAAAGTTTGACTTTTCAAAGTCAAAAGTCAACTCTTTGACTTTTTACATCTTTGACCATTTCCATTATTTTCGAGCTTTCGAATATGAATGTATTCATATTCTTGATATTTAAATCACATTTAAATATTAAAGTTGTATATCTAAACTGAAAAACCTGACCACTATATCACATATACTTGTCGGTTTCTCTCTCTTCACCTAATTCGAATAATTCGAATCATTCTATCATACTGTTCTAAGTTTATTCCATATGAGCTAGTAGGGGAACCTAATGGACCTATAGATTATGGGCTCCAACGATCCGAGATTAGCTGGCTAAACTCTTTAGACGGAGCTAATCAACATTCGTTAACTAACGGGTCATTCCACTAGAGTCCCGTAGTTGCACTCCACTCACTATAGATATATTTGTGTCCATTTGATATAACCATAATTAGTAAGCTAATCCTTCTCAGGTTGTTCGTAATCTCGGCTGGGTCATAAAAATCGTTTTACCCTCGAGACTACATCTTATTCCTTAATTTCCACTGATCCTCTAATGAACAATTGGTTTAAGATCCAACCTATAAACCAAATCCCTGTCGGGCCAAGGAGAGGATGGGGCCCTTTGTTCAAGACCTGGATTCAGTACTAAAGGGAACAACCTATCTACTATCCCTATAACGGGTAGGAGTGAATTCCGTTTTGCACCCTATGTTCCCAGCTATCCACCCGATCTTACCCCTGAAATGGGAGGCTTATTGGGCCAGCGATGATGAGCTGCCCTCACCTATGCAGATCTAAGGATAATTTCGAGTGAACAGGAGTTCATAGTTAGCTCAGGATTAAGATTAAGTTACCTAGGTCATCAATTAATGAAATAGTCAATTTTATACATAAAACGACATTTAGAACGTAAAAAGTGACTATTTCATGGTTCAGTTTTATGCAAACTCATTGCATAGGATGACCCCACTCACATATCTCTATATGAACAATTTAGGATCACATCGTTTGTACTAACTACAAAGTGGGCCACTTCCATAGTGTCCCCAGAATAAGGCGCCCAACCTTATTCATATACTATAGACCATTTTGGTCATATATTTGAACTTGATCCACATTTATGTCACTACATAAAGTTCAAACTTAATTAGATAGCCCCAGGACCTTAGTTTATTGGATTCAATATTACAATTTCAATAACAACTTTATCGAAAAACAAAATAGAATATGTTTATTAATTTACAAACTACGAGTTTTAGGACATAAAATCCAACAACTTGTACATCTTTACAGTCAACCATTTAATTGTTTATTTATTTATTTGTCGCCGCATTTTATTTTATCACCGCATTTTATTTTATCATTACATTTTATTTTATCATCGCATTTTACTTTGTCATTGCATTTTACTTTAACCAATACAATTCATTATTATTTTGTTTTCGGTCGCATATATCACATTACTATTGCATCGATCATCATAATCCCCGTGTGCAACCTCAGATCACTCTGAGAAACTTGCGGTGGAATTATACTTGGTTCCAGTGCTAGAAAACTTGTGACACGCGCGTACTACATGAACGCATACTACAAACGCATATCGAGAAGTGCATACACATCATCCACACGTCATCATCACCATCCACAATCCATTCCCATCCATCTTTGCGGCAACATTACATTTACATTGTATTCCATTACAAATCGTTCGCCTCAATTAAAATTCATTCAACAATCAGACCACAAAACCAGTCACTCTTACTTTACAACATTGTTTACTGTTTATGACTGACTATTTCAAAGCGATAACCTAGGTAACTTGACCTTAATCCTGAGCTAACTACGAACTCCTATTTGTTCGAGATTATCCTTTGATTTGCAAACAGTGAGAGTAGACCAACTCTCTCTGCTCAATAAGGCTCCCATTTTGGTGATAAGATTGGATAAATAACTGGAGACATAGGGTGCAAGACGGAATCCACTCCTACCCGATTAGGGTTAGTAGAGAGGTTGTTCCCTCCAAGTGTTGATTATGGGTCTTGAACAAGCGGCCTCACCCTCTCATTGGCCCGAGAGAGATACGAGTTGTTGATTGGATCACAAATCAATTGTTCATTAGGGGATCCGTGGGACTTAAAGAAAAAGAGGTAATTTTGGGGGTAAAATAGACATTCGACCCAACCATTATTATGAGCAACCTGTGAAGGATTAACTTACTAATCATGGTTATATCGAGCAGACATAATATATCTAAAGTGAGGGAAATTCAGCTACGGGCTTTAGTGGAATCACCCATTAGTTAATGAATGGAAGTTAGATCGGTCTAATGAGTTTAGTCGATTAATCTCGGATTGTTGGAGTCCATGATCTGTAGGTCCGCGAGGTCCGCCTACTAGCTCGTAAATGGATTAGCTCTAGAGTAGTGTGATAAGTTAATTTGAAGTGTTCAAATTAGAATTAAATGAAATTGGAGAAATAATGTTTAAATATGATTTAAATATTTGGAGATGGAATTGTGTAAAAATTAATTTAATATTTGATATTAAATTAATTATAATTATTTAAATTGTTTAAATAGTAATTTATTAATTTTGTAAAATCAATAATATTTTCAATTTTGTTAAAAGAATTGATTTATGAAATCAATATTTGAAAAGTTGAAAAAGAAGTGATAACGAGCAAAAATGTAGGTTATTATAGTGTAAAGATATAAAACAATGAAGGACTGCGACGGTAAAAATATATAAAATTTTGTCCAAAAGCATTAAGTTTATAACATTGCGATCGCATGCATCCATCCCATTAAAAAAAACTAACTTATGTATTTTGTGCAGAAAATGCGTTGGCGCAAGGCGAAATTGCGATCCAAAGAATTTAGCGTCCGAGTGCATTAGGAGATTGCGACGCCAAGGCTATGCGATCATATGCATTCGCTGAAATCTGCTTAAGAAGGTGGCCGCATAGAGCCGACGCATCAAGGTGAAAGCTTAATAAATCACGATGGGAAGAAAGCTGATGACGGTCGAATCCGAATTTAGTTGACAAGCCGTTAACTACACACTGTAGCAAGTACACTCAACTTTTTGGTGGCAATTATTTGGCGCATCAGACAGAGAATTAATGATATCCCATTAGTGCAATCATTCGAGAGAAAAAGCTTTTCAACCTTAAGCTCTATAAATACCGAAGGCCACCTTCGTTAAAGGGGTTTTGTTCAGTTCGGAGAGTTCACCATATAGAAGATAGTTAGCCTTGTTCTTAGTTTTCTTATACTTA